>NC_085138.1:317212377-317262377 GCF_035046485.1 Aedes albopictus
TCGTGAAAGGTCCCGAGTTGGCGGTAGAGTGTGTTTCGACGACGAATGCAGGTGAAGCGCTCCGGGACCTGTACAGGCGGTCGCAGGCACTAGCAGATAGTCTGTGGAAGCGGTGGATAGCGGAGTACGTGCCGGCGATCAAACAATGGACTAGGTGGCACAGAGAGACTCAGCCCATCAGCCAGGCCGGGGCAATCTGCAATCTGGACGCATGGCGTGGTGATCGAAGTGTACCCTGGTGCTGATGGCATAGTCCGGTAAGCGCTGGTGAAGACTGCAAAAGGAGAGTATTTAATGAAAAATGCGTCGGTATTCCCGGGCAGAAAAGAATTACAAAACAATTGCAAGTTTTACCATTCGAAAAGAATTACTGAATGGTAAAACTTGTCATTGGTTTGTTTGAAATAAGTGACAAAAGGGCAAAAATAATAACTGACATTGTTCGATAAAATAACTAAAGAATGTCAAATTTTGACATTACAATGGCAAACCAAGAACAAAAAAATTAAGATTGAGAATTGCAAAATATACCATTATTGAGTTATTGAAAATAGAACAATATCAAAATTAGTTATTTCCTTGTCATCCAAAAGAAGGGTATATTAAGTTGTTTATTCCAATAACAAAATTAAAACTTTTTTTTTTTGGATGGAAAGTAATTGCAAACAAATTTCTAAATTTACCATTAGAATAACTAAAATTCAAATTTTGTCATTATGTTGTTCTTAATAAGAGCCAAAACTGCGAGTTCATCAAACTCGCAAAAGGTCAACAATATCTCACCAATTGCAAAATTTGTTATGATAGCAAAATAAGACATTCAGTAGTTATTCTTCCAAATTTTAAAATGACAAGCGAATGGCATGTTTTGATATGATATCATATTATGCTATTCACATGTTGTTTTAAGCTCTTCATAAAGAACTCATGAATGACAAAATAAGTTATGATAATAAAATTTGTTATTCTTTTGTTTTTGGTTTGCCATTCACCTCTACCCGGGTTATGATTGCTTGCGTAATTTTAAGCTATTTGAGCAAAACGGTGTGGATGACTGTGTCTTTACATTTCTCGATTTTTCGTCTCTTCAAATCTTGTACTACAACACCGAACGTGCCTCATTTCCAACAATATCTTGATTAAATCTTTGGTTACATTTATTTACATGCTAGCAAAATTGTCAATTTATATTGCCTAGAAGTCGGCCTCTTGAAAAAAAAAAACAAATATGTTTGGACACCCTACTAGTATCGTGATCCTTGGTGACGTCGGAGAAGTGAGATCTCGTAGTAACATTTTAGGACGTTAGTGACAGATATCAATTTGCTTCTGGTGAAAAATAAACTGGTTCGAAATATAGCGCGCGAACAAAGTATTCTCAGAAATACTGACGTCACGTTTTCGACACCTACATGTGATTGGGCTTCGCTCGCCGATGATTTTCCGTCTGGTTGGAAGCAGCTAGCTAGTATGTTACAAGTCAGTGACGGTATGTTTGGGTTTATGTAGCATTACACAGATCTAGATGTTTGTTTGCTTACACGAATGTTGGTGAAACAGTGTAGGTAGTGCTCAAAAAAAGAGAATTTGTAATCTTCGTCCCCGTTACCTCAACAGAGAGATAATTTTGCAAAATCCATTGAGACCAGAAGAGAGAAAGGGAGCTGCACACTCAGTATTATTTACACAAAATAATTAAGTTGATCTACTACCCTGGGCTTTGGATCAATATTGTCTAGGAAAGAGTGTCTTCTGAGGGCCCTCTTGTTTCAATTGTTGCTAGTGTTGTTAAGACATATTTATTTATTACTTTATTGTATTTTTTTCTGATATAACAACATTAGATTAATAGGTGCGACAGGAGTGACCATCAAAGCAACTTATGTCCCTGGATAATTCGATCTAATAGCCAACGGCTTCCTCAATGGCCGACTGGGTGCGTGCTTTGGGTGGCGGATTTAAGCAAAGGAAGGGGAATCATACTTCGATTGACTTCATCGGATAAAGTGCCATCCGATAAGCGTTCTTGTGTGAATCACCTTCCATCGTCTCGCAGTCAAAATTGAATTTAATAAAGCGAATGAATGTTAAAAAAACCTAATTATTAAATCAATTGTATTACAGATTTGTCCTCATTTCAACTCTAAACATTATTTTCATTACTGTATTAATTTCAATATTTAGTTATAAAGTTTAAGAAAAAGTATAGCTACACATGACTGCGAGACGACGTGGACCACATTGAGGAAATTATTAGTCGATATAGGGTAGTTGGACCATTAGGGAGGGGCCTCTATTTTGGACATTTTTCTGCTGTTGCTCGGCTGGTTGGACTGGTTGACCGTATTTCTTTTGCGCGGTGAGATATTTGCATTATCTACTCAAGCACGGGAATTTGGGACAGTTGGTTCGATGTTGATTGGGTTGTGACAGGGGGATGTTCGAGATGGTTGCCACTGCCAGATGGTTCGGCATCCTAATCAAATGTTGAAATTTTTAAAGGCCCAGCTATGCTGCAAATACAAAATATTTTATTTTCTTGGAAATATAATTAATATTATTCATCAATTACATTAAATTATATATTCGTGACGATTTTTTTTTCCTGTTTGATCGCACACACACTAATACTAAACAATTACTGCTATTATTCATAACATAAACACTATACACATAAAAATTACTAATCAATTTTTCCTTCTTTGTTTTTCTTTGTTTTTCTCTATAAAATGTTGCATGGTTCGAATCCCTGCGGAACATGAACGGTGCATGAGCACAAGCTTTTTCAGATTAACATATGGAAGATCTTCGAAAGACAACCAGAAGCTAACAAACACAATCTATGGGGGAAGTATCATCGACATATGTAAGTAAACAAATGTAAAATACTCTCCATGGAACCTGAATTCTAAGCGTGCAAAGGTAAATAACTAACATACGGCGGGAAACAAGAATTTATCAGGAAACTAAGTGGATGGGAAATTGTACTTCGGTTTTTCACATTGTAAATGAAAATTTAACTAACGTTACGCGTACGAACGAATAACTAGTTTTTAAGTAGTTTTCTTTTTTTCAAAAGCTCTAATTCTCTGTTTTTGCAAATTTGTGGAACTTTTTTATCTCGTCGAATTTTGCAGCCGAATAGCATTGATATTTTCAAGTCCATAACTCCCGGCGCGAGTTGCAACACTTAATTTTGCTTATAGTTCCGAAGCTAACGCGTGAGCAATAACTTAAAATGCTTTGTTGATGTCAATGCGTCTCGACTCGACGAAAACTGATTACCTAATTCTTTGACTAAGCTGGACAACATTACGTATGACAAGGAAGATAATTTAACGTTTTTAAATGTTGGTTTTATATGGAAAGTGAGGGAGCGACATTTTTCTACAAGAAAAACTAGTATGACTGACAGAACAATTCGAAGATTTAGCCGTATATTGCCAGGATCTAGGAGCGATTCCTGTTAGGTGTAAATGATTATTAGTTATGAAGCTAATGCGTTATCAATGAGACCAATTAGTCTGGACATTTTGAACGAAAATTACTACTTATCTTAAATAATATTCTGCAATAAATGACGCAAAAAAATTATGACCAGCAATTACTGACATAATGTACATAACAACTTAATATAACACTTCAATAGAGTAGAGACTACATATTTGATATGGGGCAAAACAGTAACGCTACTTAAGTTTGGGAATCTAAGGCAACTAGGTAACTGACAAATTGACAAGGACATAACATACAACATGAACCTTACTACAGAAACCAATTTCACACTTTCTACCGTATTTGCATTATTGTGTCTCAAGTCTAGTCCAATACCTTTCCCCAACCTATACCATTACCCTTCCGATGGTGTTCATGTGGTCCGCACGGACTATTACGGCCATTACCCCTCCTTGATCTTCGGCATTGGATTGACTTGCGCTCTTATTGCCCCACCAACTGCTGCAAAATGAAAATGAAAAAATGAAAATAATTAAGTTGATCTACTTATACTAACGAGATGTTTGAAAGACAAAAAATATTTCGATCAATGTGGGTGATACTGTTTTTATGATGCAAGTAGTTTGCACAAGAGATACAGTTATTCGTACTGTCACAATGTTTGTGAAAACAATTATATCATGTACTAATTATATTTGTTAGTATAGTTTGGTGTTATAATACACTTCGATATAATTTTTCATTCGATAACATGTAAAACATTTTTAAATAACTGGTAACACATTGTAAAGTAATGTAGTGTGTCTCGACTTTTCGTAACTCCTACACAAAACTTGTCGAACAGATGTAGCGTGCTATCGCCATTCAATTTACCGTGAGCGTGCGGTATCAATATAAACCAGACACCAGAGTACTGAGAAACTGACGGGTCGCTCCCATCGGCTGCACGCGTTGTAGCAGTCAGGGTTGCCAAAATGTGTACTTGGTCTGCCACTCGTCAACTTTAGTGTTGTTTAAACATTAAATTTTTCAGAGTGGATTTTGTTTTTGGTAAATTGCATGAATTTATATAGCAGTTTACCAAAGATTCCTAAGATTTAGAATTTCAGAAGATTAACAACTATAATATAATAGCAAACTCTCTAGAAATACTCTTGGAATATCTGTCAGAATTTCTCACCAGATTCCTTCCGTATTTTTTCATGATATTTTTCTTGGTATATATTTTTTTAAATTCCTCCCGGAGATTCTTCCGGATACCTAACAGTATTTTTTAAAATCGATTCTGGAACGATGAAATGTATTATGAGAAGGTTCAGGGTTTTAGTAAACTTTAATAATTTTTCAAATTGTGTTTTTGATGGATGAGTTGAAATTGGATTGGTGCTTGCAGTTTTCATTAAAAAGTAGTTCAACAATGCAAAGGTCAAAAGTTACAATTAAAACAATTGGAATATCAAAAATCAGGCAGAAAATTACTGAATTTTGATAACAAACCATCGAACTCTTGGTTATGTCTACCGAAATATATGTATATTTTTTTAAGAACTTCGATGAAGCTTAACTTTCGTTTTATTTTATTTTATTGATGCACAAGGGGGTCATGGGGCCAAGTCTCCAATGTACATAAGTCCAAGAACTCACATTGTCCATAATACACCGTGGAATTTGGGAGTAGGCATTGCAACCACTTTAGCCATGCGGCTTTTAAGTTTTGCGTGGCCTTAAGGATGAGGAAAGTCGGGAGATTGATTTTGCGTATTGAGCTGTGGAAGAATGTGTTGTTAATTAAATGGTCAACGTTATTTACCGTTGCGTATTTTCACACAAAATAAACAAGTTTGATGATATGGTGCTTGATTTGTAGTGAACTAGCATAAACAGCTTTTCTTGTGATTCTTGTTCTTTTGTCTTCAATATTGGAAGCTTTGTTAATAATAACTTCAAAAAATAGAGAGACAAATAGTGTGTCAACTTGCTTCCTGCAAGTAGAAATCTAAAATATTTATCAAAAACAACAAAAAAGGACAGTGGCGCTTCTTAGTTTGATCACGAAAAGTATCGGTTCTTGTTGGCACCACGAGTGTGCATCTTTCTCTGTAGAGTAAAGATACATTTAAGCCCCGAGACCTGCGGAATTCTGTATGTACAGTGGCGTTTCGGTTTTATCACTAGTCATTTTTTTCACTACTCGCCAAATTCACTCGATTTTATCACGGTTTTCGTTTCGTTTTTGTCACGCTTTTTCTAAAATATTGTGAAACCAACATGAAATAGCACAGAACATAAAAATGTCATTGCGTAACTTCCTTTTAGGGCTATCCACAGTCTGGAGTAGTCTTGACTATGAGATTAAAGAAAGAATAGCTTTCTTTGAATGGAGAGGGTTCTTAATTTCATAGCAAATATAAAACAAAAAGCAAAATAATTTTATTTTAAGCTATATTATTGAATACTAGCTGTCCAGAAAAACTTTGTTTTATCAAGTTGTGATGGTTGGACAACTGTTGAGGTTATTGCAGCACCTCACTCTAGATTGGTTTCATGTTAATAGTACTGAATTTCGTCTCGGCTAATAAAATCAGTGTTTCTACAGTTTTCATACTCGGATGATTTTCTTAACTTTTCCTACATATAAACACAGCAAGGTTGATTTAAACACAGCCATCCTGAAGGCGGATCGTACAGTGCAAAATTTATGCTGATCGGTTTCTCCGTTCATAAGTTTTAATGCCTCAAAGCGAATTAAAACTCATTTTATTTATAGAGATGTATATCTCGACCCCTCGACTAGCTGTTATGTATTTTATGTATGTGTAAATAATTTTCATTTGACGAAATTGAGGAAATCCCCAAAACCACATAACCGGATGGCCCAGATGTGTACTGGACGGAGTGACCCTCTCAAACCCGACAATTTTCAATTTCTAGTAAAATGTTTAACTCGTTGATTTGTGTATCGAGTGAGTAGTCAATTTGTGTGTTCGATGTTGTAGATTATGTATTTTATGTGAATAAATTAAAACAACTTTTAGGCCCTGAGGAAGGTCCAATAGCCGGACCGAAACGTCGGTGATGATAATAAATCAATCAACGCAATTCATAAGACTGTAAGCCAAAAAATCAACAAATTGGCACTATATTCTTTTCGATTTTCATAAAATAAAATTATAGTGATGTTCAGTCATCAGTAGGTCTGTACCAGAGGCATGTTCTCCTCTATTTGGGATATTCAGTCATTGAACATTTACCATTTTAGGGAAAAAAAAGACATTTAGATATCTGGCCAAAGCTACGGTCCATTCAAATTTTCAAGATTTTGTATGGACGAATGTCTACGAGGGGGAAGGGGGTCTAAGATTACCCAAAATGAGTCTACGTAGTTTACATACAGCGCTTGAGCAATACAATGAGTACAATCATTGACCAATTGCTAAAACAGTTGTATTTGTGAATAACGATTCCAAAATTGTGTAGCTTATTGATTTTTAATATAAAATTCACATTTATTTTTCATTTCGCCAAATTCACGGTTTCGCTACATTCACGGCTAATTTTTTTTGACCGTGATAAAATCGAAAAACCACTGTACATGAAACCGCAATGGTTCAATTTTTATTAGAAAAGTTCCAACTCATCTCAATTTCTTAAGACACAAGGTTTGCAGAAGCAGATTTTTTAGGCATTTTAACCATAGTTTGACTATTTTCAGAAAACGGAAAGAACACTGTAAATTAAAAATGCTTGGAATGTCTAAAAGTAAATGTTACGTAACGCAACTCTTAATTGGACACTTTTGATACAAATAAGTTCATCTCACAACGAAAGCGTTAAAATGTATTTAAATAAGACTGTCCCAATTTTCTAAAATGACATTTTTTGTGGATAAACTTACTGGTGAGTCGCCAAATTCTATTACAATCCAAAGTGGATCACAGGCTAGAAAAGTTTGAGATCCTCTGCTCTAAGAATATATTTCAGATGTCGTGGAGTTTCTTCTGCTGTTTTTCTCGGGATTCTCCTTGATTTTTTTCCAATTTTTTCAGGAGTTTCAGCTGGTATAGTTTTAAAAGGTTGTTGTGAAATTTCTTTTGAAGTGTCACCAGATAATTCTCCTGGGACTTCTCTCAGTGTTTCTCAGGACTTTTACCCAAGAATTTTCCGGCGTCTCTCCTAAGATTTCTGCTGGATTTATTGTTGATATTTCCCATGGAGTTCTTTCCGTGATTTCCGCAGAGCTTTTTGAAGAAATTTCCGAATAAGTATAAGGAATCCCGGTAAAAGAAACTCCACAAAGATTTATTGAAGATATCTGCAGAGGAACTCCAAATGAATCTTCAGAACACTGGGACATTTACAGGGTGGCAACGTGAAAGTGATACACTAGTTTGGGAGCCATTCGTTGCCATTCATGCTTTTGCATTGAAAACAAGTGTGTTTGGGGAAACAGGATCTTAGATATGGGGCTTTTAAGATACAAGGGATTCACGGATTGACTCTGTAGAATATTGCCGACAGGGTTGCCAGATCTCGAGTTTTGCTCAAGACGCACGCTGCTCACAACATATTTTTTTCGGGCGAATTTTTTTTACTTTGGAAGCGTCTCTGAATAAACAAAATGATCGTGTGTATGAGGCAAGTCTTCGTGAAATTCCTGCCGACAAACGAGAGGTTCAACGATATCGAAGTGCCGCAGCGGTGATGGTTTGGGGCGCCATATCAACAATAGGCTAATTACCATGGTTGTTCATCGACCGGAGCGTAAAAATCAACAAAGAGTACTTTTTACAACAAGTCATCAAAGATCAGTTAAGAACTATTCTTCTTCTTCTTTATGGCTCTACGGCCCCACTACTGGGACTTTGCCTGCCTTGCTTCAACATAGTGTTCTTCGAACACTTTTATAGTTATTGATTGAAGGGTTTCCTTCCCCTGCCATTGCATGAATTTGTATATTGTGTGTACAATGATACACTATGCCCAGGGAGTCGAGAAAATTTTCACGACTGGAACGGGAATCGAACCCGCCGTCTCCGGATTGGCGATCCATAGCCTTAACTACTAGAACTAGGCTAACAGGAGACCCAGTTAAGAACTGTGGAAGTGCTCATAAAACACTATCAACTCTAGTGTAATTGCCGTCACTATTGCCTTACACTACACAATTTTCAGAATTCTTAGATGTTTACATTTAGGAAAATGAAAAGCTTCCCCTAATTCCATCTATTGATTATATGTGTTATTTTGATTGCTCTAGTCAGTCACAATGAATATGTAGCAGTGCTGTCAGATGCAGTCCTCCATTCGTGAGCGACCCAACAAGATCAATTCCCAATCATCCACACACTACTCATGCTGAAAGGCCATTCGTCTCAAGCGGTGGCTTGTGAGAGTGAGTGCCCTATACGTTAGCACGGGTGAAAACACTCAACTACAGAAAATTGAATGGAAATTTAACCCTGTCAGCTCTCGCTTTCAGCACGCTGCGTGCGAGTGTGAGTACCTATTTCATTTCGCTCCCATGTTGCTGATCGAAAAGCAACTTTGACAGGAAAACCAAAACGGAGAAAATGAAAAAAGCAAAATATCGCTATCATAAAGGCCTGTCGAAAAATTGCAGCACTGGTCAGATGTCATGAATTTCACGTGACATTAATATTTGAATATTGCTAATATCATTCTTCCAAGCGTGAAGTATTATAGATGGTCACCTGTTTTGGTGACAATTTTTGGGACTACAAAAGGCCAGCGAAGCTAACTGGTAACTGGAAAGTTGTCAAAGAATTTCTTTTTCGATTTTTTTGATATTTTACAAGTCTGATCTGCATCAACTACGAATTATCGCATTTTGTGTGAATTTTGTCTTGTCATGGTATATTTCAGTTTCTGTTACAATTTTCCAACAATAAAACGCCCATAACTAAGTTCGGTTATAATAGTTTGAATATTATCAATTCAAAACAATGAATAACATCTATCACACGACCCCCTCTGGCATCCCTGCCCGCTGACGACTAAACGGAACATCATCACATTGGCGACGGGGTGCGATAGTGCTCTTGTTGGTTGCCAGCAGTCTTCCACACCAACAACGTGCATTTAGTAGGTAGACACCATCAACCAACCAGGCCAGTCAGCCAGCCAGTTATTGGCTCGCAGTGTTCAGCGCCAGAGTTTTCCCCCCGTGCCGCGCGCGCTCACACACGAGGAGAGGTGTAACAAAATAAGAAAACGAAACGAGTCGGCCAGAGTGGAGAGTGGTGTCGTGCCGTGCTGTGGTGTGTTTTGTGTGCTGTGTGGCTGGCTCTCTATCTCTGCAGCTCCGAACGCCATTTTTGCCACGAAATCCGACTTTTTTCGGTTTTAACCAACATCGCAATCCGGAATTCCGTCGTCGTGCTGCACTCGATCATCTAGAGGTGGTGAAGGGGGCTGAACTGAGAAGAAAAAGAAGAACGCTGGTCCCTTGGGTCCGGCAGATAGAGAGTGGTAGATTTCAGTGTACTCAGTTTAACCGTGTGTTCCCTATTGTTTCGTTGTCGCGGATCGCCACCACCGTGTGTTGGTTGGTTGGTTCACTATAGGTAGAAAGAGGTCACCAGTCGCGTGAAAAAAGGGATTAAATCCGTGAAAAGCCCGTCGCCAGAGAAGGTTCCGCAGGGGAGCAAGTGCAGTGTGAAGCAGTCCAGGAAGCAGAACCAGCAAGATGTCGTTCGAGGAAACATCCGCCGATCGCAATGTGGAGATCTGGAAGATCAAGAAACTCATTAAGAGTTTGGAAATGGCTCGAGGGTAAGTAGACCTAGCTTTCTTTTCTCAATCATTTGAGGGGGCTTCTTTCAATATGGGCTATTGTGCCAAGGGAATCCTTTCTTCAGGATAATTATCCACTCAAGGCCCCTCTACTCCAGTAGTGCAGGAAAAGCAAAGTTTGACAAGAGTTATTTTTTTCTACATGGGTGGAAATGGCGTTGCGAGAGCGAGCATAGTGCGGAGAAGAGCTTATGCAAGGTATTATTTTTCCTCTGAATCATAAAACCTGCCCGATCGTTCACTCAGGCTCAAACAATGCCGATGATAATGAATGCACCTTTCTTTTCCCATGCTTTCTTCGAAGATTGCAGTTTTGTGCAATCCGTTCATCCACCCCCACCTCTGGCTGTATACAATGCACGAGCATTCTCAAAATGCGTCTTGCCCCCACTTGCAAACCAGACTTTGGAGTTCTTGGCTGTCTGTCACGTTCACGTTCTCTTGGCCTGATGCTGGTTTTGCGTGATTCCCTTACTGTGTGAGAGAGAATACCACCTTACTCTCCTTCTGAGAAAGAGCGAAACCTCTCGCTCTCGTGATGGGTCCCTTTCCACCCACATGTACCTACTGTTGCCATCATAGTCCACCGCCGTAGACTAGATCTCTCGTCCGTAATGTGATTCTAAATCCTCGTGGTGCAGTGACGATGATGACGATTTCTTGTGTACGTAGGAACCCCCATTCTCCTCGCACGCGTATCTTCCGCGGCTTGCTGATTATCCACCCTTCTCTCTGAGCTCGTGGATCCTACCAATACTGGTCATTCCATGTCTAAAGAGGGAATTTCAAGATGTTAATATTTAGGCTGATACAAATTTTATTTTGACTTTTTGTCTCCCCCCCCTTCAATTTTTGACTGGATTTTGCTTTTTGAGGGGGCAGATAAAAAAATATTTATCAAAATTTCGGGTCTTGCTCAAAATTCTTTAACAAATCCGATGAGTTTTTAATATTTTTCAAATTAAATACTTTATTATTTTTATCCCCCCCCTCGACCGGTCAAAGAGTGGTGGGACAAAAAGTGAAATATATATTTGTAACGGCCTTATATTCTTATTCCAGACATTTAAAATTTTGTTAGCGGTTTCTCTTGTTGTCAGAACAGTTTCAGGAATTAACCTATTTTTATTTCTCAAAGAAAAAAATATATAACGGCTGAGAACAAAATAAGCGTTGACTAACCATAAGAACCAAAATCGAAAGTCTGGAAAAGTGTCCCATTGAATTTCTCAAGGAGTATCAGAAGTAATTCCTGGAGAAATTTCTGAAGAAACTGCTAGAGGAATCCCTGAAATCAACGTCAGAGGAACGCCTGAAGGAACTCATGAATTCCTGAGGCAATTTTTGGAGGAATCTAAAAAAAGAATCCCGAGGAGTCCCTTAAGAAATTTCTTGGTGAATCCTTGAAGGAACCCCTAAATGGAGCCCAGGAGGACCCCTGAAACAACTCTTAGAGGAGAGAACTTCAGATGGAATCTCTCTTGGAGTTGGAATTTCTGAAGGAATGGCAAGAGAAATACTTTAAAAATCCTAGAGAAATCCCTGGAACAACTTCAAGAGGAATCCTTGACGAAACTTCTGGATAAACCCCTGGAGGAACTCTTGAACGAAACTCGGAAGGACTTTTTGTAAAGTCCTTAGAAAAAATCCTGAATTAATCCTTTAAGGATTCTGCGAGAGGAATTTCTGAAGGAAATTTCGTGGAATTCCTGAAATAAATTTCGTGGAATTCTTGGATAATCTAAAAAGGAGCAACTTCTAGAGAGGAAACCATGAAGAAACTCCTGGAGAAATCACCAAATAAACTTCCGGAAGAATTCCTGAAGAAACTTCTGGAAAAATCCCTCAAAGTCTTCTTGAAGGAATCTTTGATAGAATTCCTGTAACAAACCCTGAAAGAATTCCTGAAGAAATCTCTGAAGGTAATACTGAAAGGGTCCTTCAAAGAGCTCCTGGATAAATTCCTAAAGGTATTACTGGAAGGATCCTTGAAGGAGCTCCTGGAGGAATCCCTGGGAGAATTACTACAGGAATTCTTGATTGGACTTCAGGAGGAATCCGTGATGGAACTCGCAGAGAAATCCCTGTTCAAACTTTTGGAGGAAGTTCTGAAGAGACTTCTAGAAGAACCCCTTATTGAACTTTCTTGAATGAGCTCCAGGAGAAACCTCTGACGGAACTCCTGGAAAAGTCTCCGAAGGAACATCTCTGCACAAATCCCTGTCTAGAAGCATCCATGAATGAACTCTATGAGGAATCCCTGAATGAATTTATAAAGAAATCTTTGGTGGAACTTCTGGAACAATCCTTGAAGGGACTTCTAAAGGAATCCCTGAATCCAGGAGAAATCTCTGAAATAACTCCCGAAGATTTCGTTGAATAAAGTTCTGGAGCAATCTTTCAAGGAACTCGTAGAGGAATCCCTCAAGGAAATCCTGAAGGATATCCTAGATAAATCCCTGAAAGGAATGCCTGTAGGATCATCTAAAAGAACTCCTAGAGGAATTCTTGAAAAAAAAAAAAAAAAACTGGTAGAGAAACACCTCAATCATTTTTTGTAGAAACTCCTGAAGAATGTTCTGAATAAATCTCTAAAGTTGATCTTTGTACCGACTTTTCGAACCCTCTAAGCAGAATACCCTCTTCGAATGGGTGTAATCAATTTCGTACCTTTTAATTCCGCCCTATTTTGCTTATCCTTTAAATAATAAGCTATCCACTGGATAACTGACACCGAGGAAGATTACAATTGGTAGTCGAAATACGCGTATCTGTCAAAGGATAAGCAAAATAGAGCGTAATTAAAAGGTACGAAACTAATAACACTCATTCTCTAAAGTTGTTTTTTTTATAAATTTGAAAAAGTTTCCAGATATATCCCTGAATGAATTTCCAGAGAAATCATAGAAAACGCTCCAGGTGGAACTCCTGACGGTATTCCTTAACCGATCTTTGATGGGACTTGTTGTCTCTGAAGGAATTTCTATAGGAATCCCCGAATGAACCTAAGGAACAACTCTTGAGGGAGCTTCTGGAGGAGTTCTTGAATGAACTTGTGAAGATATCCTGAAACGAAATCCATGGTCGAAATCTAGTTGTGATAATATTTATATTTGTCAATCTCTGAATTTTTGCTCAGGCTAGCCAAACCAAGTGGGAATTACAATTCCACTAATTCACGGCACACAACAGAGACATGTAGATGTTCATCTAATCCGCAGGAGATTTGGATTGTGAAAAGAAACAAACCATGTGCATTATAGTTGAATCGAGTTCAGTTCTGTGCCTTCAGGGGACGGAGTAGCTTGGAGTAAAGAAGCGTCCGTCTAGAGTTTCAACTTCCTAGTCTCAATAATCATTTAAATATCGAGATTTGAAATGTTCCTGGTTACCCTGCCGGCCACAAGGGTTAAACAAATCCCTCCGCTCCAATAGGAAAGCTGCGTAGTCGTTTAAATCGTTAAATAAATTCCTAAGTCGATCCGCCAGTTACTGATAATCTCCAGGAGAAATGTGTTATCATGAGAGGTAGAATATGTTAAGAGGGAGTAGCATAGTGATGAGTTCGAAATTTCTGATTTTGCGCTTGAATGATTCTTTGAGTTCCCTCAAAGAGAGCAAGATTAAGATCAGCAGTTGTGTTTGCTTCTTCTTCTTCTTCTTTCTTTTCTTGGCGTAACGTCCTCACTGGGACAAAGCCTGCTTCTCAGCTGTTCAATGTGCACTTCCACAGTTTTTAACTGAGAGCTTCCTCTGCCAATGACCATTTTGCATGTGTATATCGTGTGGCAGGCACGAAGATACTCTATGCCCAAGGAAGTCAAGGAAATTTCCATTACGAAAAGATCCTGGACCGACCGGGAATCGAACCCGTCACCCTCAGCATGGTCATGCTGAATACCCGTGCGTTTACCGCCTCGGATATATGGCCCAGTTGTGTTTGCATGAGAGGTAGAAAATGTTAAGAGGGAGTAGCTTAGTGATGAGTTGGAGTTGTGCTTGATGGATTCTTCTGGAGCCTGGAAAGCTCCATCCAAGAGAACAAGATCTAGATCAGCAGTTGTGTTTTTATGAAGGGTAGAATATGTTAAGATAAAGTAGCATAGTGATGAGTTTGGAAATTTCTGGTTTTGTGCTTGATGGATTCTTCTGGAGCCTGGAAAGTTCTCTCCAAGAGAGCAAGATCAAGATCAGCAGTTGTGTTTTCATGAAAGGTAGAATATGTTAAGATAAAGTAGCATAGTGATGAGTTGGAAATTTCTAATTTTGTGCTTGATGGATACTTCTGGAGCCTGGTTAGCTCCCTCCAAGAGAGCAACATCAAGATCAGCAGTTGTGTTTCCATGAGAGGTAGACTATGTTAAGAGAGGGTAGCATAGTGATGAGTTTGGAAATTTCTGATTTTGTGCTTGATGGATTCTTCTGGAGCCTGGAAAGCTTCATCCAAGAGAACAAGATCTAGATCAGCAGTTGTGTTTTTATGAAGGGTAGAATATGTTAAGAGAGAGTAGCCTAGTGATAAGTTGGAAATTTCTGATTTTGTGCTTGATGGATACTTCTGGAGCCTGGTAAGCTCCATCCAAGAGAGCAAGATTAAGATCAGCAGTTGTGTTTCCATGAGGGGTAGACTATGTTAAGTGAGAGTACCATAGTGATGAGTTACGAATTCTAAGAGGAACTCCAAGATAAATTCCTGGATGAACATCAGACGGAGTCTTTTGGATTTCCAGGACGAATACCAGAGGGAATTCCTGAATACATTCTTGGAGGAACGTACTACTGAACCATGAGAAAATTCAAGAGGAATCTCTGAAGAAATTTTCTTGTAGAGTCCTCGCAAAAATTCCTAGATACTCTTGAAGGAATCCTTGAAAGAAGACCTGGAGGAATTCCTGAAGAGTCCTCTAGAGGAATCCTTGAATGAATTTCAGGAGGAATCACTAACGGAACTTTTTGAGAAATCTGATGGAACTTCTGTTAGAACTACTTGAAAAAGTCAGTGAAATAATCCCTGAAGGGACTTCTCAAAACATCTCTCAATGAACTCTTGGAGGAATCCCTGAAAGCACTTCTGCATGTCCCCGATGGTGCTTCTAGAGGAATTCTTTAATGAATTCCAAGAGGAACCTCTGACGGAACTTCTTCGAAAATCTCTGGAGGAATCCCTGAATAAACTCTAGGATGAACTCTTGAAAGAATCCCTGAGGGAAAAAAACCTGAAGGAATCGCAGAAGCAACTTTGGTAGAAATCCCTGAAGGAACAAGGGTCTGGGACCATTTGGGCAGAAGCACCTATTTTGGGCACTTGCTGCTATAACTCAGTCAATGTCAAACCGATTGATTTGAATTTTTGAACATAGCTGGATACTGTGCCTTCCTGATCGTATTTCAAAAATCAAGTCAATCGGTTCAAAAATGACTGAGTTATAGCAGCAAGTGCCCAAAATAGGTGCTCCTGCCCAAATGGTCCCAGACCCTACTTCTGGAGAAATCTTTCACGTAATACATTGAATCTCTTGAAAGGACTCCTGGGGGAATCACTGGAGAAACTCCTAGAGGAATTTCCGAAAGGACGCCATGGGGAACCCTGAAGGAACTCATAGAAAAGTCCTTCATTGAATTCCTGGAGAACCCCTAAAAATCCTTGAGAGATCCCTAAAGGAATTGCCTGGGCACGGTCACGTTCAATGTTTCCAGTAAGCTCTATGTTATTTAACCCCTTCGAGACGACTTTTTTCACCAACCTCGCCACTGTAGAACACGTCAGCGAGGTGCAAATGACCCAACCGTTCTGAAAGGGTTAAAAGAGACAGACAGAGTAGACAACGAACTAGTATGTAAAATGCAACGCCCGGTGGCACAGCCGAAAACTTTTCCTGATAGCTGCGGCAGGAATAGAATCCGCACTCTTTAGCACGGTGCCGCATGACCAAGAAGATTCACAAAAAAAAAGACACATAAGAAATCCCTGCAGTAATTCGTTGAGAAATCCTTGAAAAAACTTCAGAAGGAACTCCTTAAAATCCTTGAAGGAATTTCTATGAGAACTCCTACCTATAGGAATAACTGAAAGAATTCCTGAAGGAAATCCTTGAATGAACTCGTGAAGAAGTCCAATAACGAACTCCTAGAGAATCTCTGAAAGAGCTTCTGGAAAAATCCCTGAAGGAATGTCTAGAGGAAAATTCCTGAAGGAAACCCGGAAGAATCTACTGGAAGAATTCCTGAAAACCTCCTGGCGGAAAAACTTAGCGAAATTTTGATGGAAATCCTAAAAAAAAAACCTGAAGAAAATTGTATTGGAACTTCTGGAGAAATCCTCTAATGAACTCGAGAAGAAATCCATGAAGGGACTCCTGAAGAACTTCTGGAAGAATCACTGAAGGAATGTCTAGAGGAATACCTGCGTTAACTCCTGGATGAACCCCTAAAAAAACTCCTGGGAGAATCCCTGAACTATCCCGGACCTGTTGAGAAAATCCTGGTGGATTGTTCCAAGGTATTTCTGGAGGAATTCCTGGAGAAATCCGTTAGCAAATTCCTGAAGGAGTTCATGACAAACTTTCTGAAGGATTAGCAGATTGTTTTTTGGAGAAGCACCACTTTTTATGAACAAGTGCGTGAGTCTTCTATTTTGCATGAAATAATTTGTATGAGAGTTTTGAATAATTTCTTTGAAAAATAACTATCTAAATGGCATCAGAAATTGAGCTAAGGTACACCGGGGCAAGTTGAAACGGGTGAGGCAAGATGAAACGCGAAGTTTTGAAGTAGATTTCAATGCAGTTTGGAAATTCATCCTGCACTAAAAGCTTGCTTGAATCAAAAACTATGTGTTATGGCAGTCAAATTGTTTATCATTATTAAAAAACATCATGTTAACCCGCTGTTTCATCTTGTCCCACCCGTTTTAACTTGCCCCGGTGTACCTTAAATGAAATGCCCGATTGTTAAAAAATTGCTTCAAAAGTTAATAACAAAAATCCGGCTCCGTAAAGGACTACGCACGAATGAGCCATAGATAAACGAAACAGATAAAGCATTGTGTTACAAACATTACACGATTACACTCAAGATTTATCAATTTATAATGGAATGACCAAATCGCGAATACAGCGTGCACAGTGCAGCTAGTGTTTGTGGCGCGCGCGATACGCCTTTTGATGTCAGACGCTTTCTCTGACCTGCTACCAGCCACTATCGTTGTCCCTCCCTCTGATTACCTCCACTCGGACACCCACTCGGACTGAATTTCCCACTTCTTTGCTTCCGAGGTTTTCCGAGAAGCACATCGGGTCGGGATTGAATTTCCTTTGTGTCGTCCTACATTCTTTTCGGTTAGGTTGGTCGTCTGACGACGAGAGTTTCGTTTAGTCTGGGGCGAATACATTTGCGATGTAGATATAGAGAGTTTCCATGTTACCAACCAACGCAACGCATCATCATGGATGACGACGACGTCCTGACGGGATGATTGGTGCTTTGTTTACTACAGCACAGTTAGTGCGACCGTCATCGTCAACATCATCATCATCGTCATCGTCTGGTACAATTTCCACTCGGAAGCAACGAGGTACATATTCTTCGAACTGAGAGGTAGTAAAATTGCGCAGGACATGTTTTCGTGGAAGTGCAGACTCACAGTCAGTACTGTTCCACAGGGAGTTTTGTAGTAGGGGTTCTCCAGTATTAGAAATTGCAGTTTCTGTGTCCAAATCTATGCAGTACTCACCCTGCGTAAAGTAAACAATAAATATTTTTTTATAATAGATGGTCAGTTACTAACCATAGCATAAGGATAAATGGCATGGTAGAGAAAGCTCTCAGTTAATAACTATAGAAGTGCTCATAGAACACTTAGCTGAGAAGCAGGCTTTGTCCCAGTTGGAACGTAACGACAAGAAGAAGGATGTCCCGAGGAGCATCTCAAGCATATTTCAAGCTGGTTAAAGGGGTTATACTGACCTTGATCGGAACTTCGAACACATTGTAAGACTGTGAGACTCATTTCAAGCCATTTAACCCTTATGTGGCCGACAGGGTACCCGGGTACCCAGCGCCCATTTAAAAAGCACGGTGTAGAAAAAAGCAAAAAATTTGTCGGACACATAACGGTTAAGCAGCCTCAACGCTTCTAGGAATGTTCTCGACACATTCAACAATATTGTGTGTACGTATTTCATACGAGTAGGTCGGGATTTACGGTTTGGGAAACACTGTCTCATACAGACTACGGATGTTGGTGGGTGGAAAAAAATCATTGGTACTACAACTTGTGTGACGCATTCGGTCGTAGATCCTCATTTCCTTTGTTGCTATAAATAGACTAATTGAACGGAAGAAAATACTTTTATCTGCTGTTGTTTCTTTCGGTGGTAATCAGCCATCCCTTATGCTTTCCATTCGAAAAAAAAAAACTTGCACTGATAGGGTATCGCGCCACTTGGGCGGTGGCTTTTATATTCGTCTGTTTTCCACTTTAACTCAGTCAATTTTGAACCAATTGACTTGAAATGTTGTACACGGGTAGATGCTATACCTATCTCACCACATTCCAAAAGTTTTGTGAATTGGTTCAAATTTGACTGAGTTATAGTGGAAGACAGACGAATATAGAAGCCACCGCCCAAGTGGCGCGATTCCCTACCTATTTTTAAAGCTCTATACACACCAAATTTTTTGAAACGCTTCCAGCACAAAAAAAATCAGCAAAATAAATTGCTGAATTTCAGCAATTTTTTTGCTGAATTTCAGCACAACGTTGCTGATCAACTGTCAAAATTGCTGGATGATTCAGCAAGTTGAAAAATAATTGCTGATCTTCAGTAAATTCGCATTGCTGAATGAAATCAGCACAAAAAAAATCAGCAAAGTTTGCTGAATACCAGTAAACAAAATTTGGTGTGTAGTTTGGCCATGTGTTTGTCTTCAAAAACTCGACAATCATAATCCGAATAGTTGTATGACAAAAATATGATAGGTATTTTATCAGATGAATTAGGTGTGTTCGTCTCAGTTATGATCCTCAGTGATGAAATTCTGGTATTTCATCATGTTTGGTACATATATGCCAGCGCATGTAATCCATGGAATTGGAATGATTCACGATAAGATTACGCGTCCTGTTGGCAATCATATGCACGATGACGTCACTGGGAATGGATTTCGCCAAGTAGGTACCAGCTGACTGAACTAGAGTTTCCGAAGCGAAGCGGGAGATAGTAAAAACCTATTACAACAGCGCAAGATAATAGCAGTTTCACGCTAAATACCGCTAGTTTATGATGCTATTGGCTTGTGAAAAAAAATGTGCGAACCAACATCCAGATTAATCCGCTACTATTTAGTTCGGAACATGATGTTTTGGTACTTTTTCGCAAGAAGAAGTGTTGCTTTCGTAGCGATATTGTGATCAATTAGCGCAGGTTATCAACTGATTGGATCTGAAACTGGTAGAGTAATTTATGATGGGGCACAAAATTCCGTTGAAAATGATTCAATTTTTCGTTCTAATGATTTCAGCAGCCCTACCCCTCACGACATGAAACTGTAATATCTTCCGTTTTCTCTCTTTTTCTAGCAATGGCACGAGCATGATCTCGCTGATCATCCCACCGAAGGATCAGATCAGCCGAGTAAGCAAGATGTTGGCCGACGAGTTCGGTACCGCTTCCAACATCAAATCCCGCGTCAACCGACTCTCCGTACTGGGTGCCATTACCTCGGTCCAGCACCGGCTCAAACTATACACCAAAGTGCCTCCGAATGGACTCGTGATCTACTGCGGTACGATCGTCACCGAAGAGGGCAAGGAAAAGAAGGTCAACATTGACTTTGAACCGTTCAAACCGATTAATACCTCTCTATACTTATGCGATAATAAGTTTCACACCGAAGCACTGACGGCTCTGCTGGCGGACGACAATAAGTTTGGTTTCATTGTGATGGACGGTAACGGTGCACTGTTCGGTACGCTTCAGGTAAGTTTCCCCAACGGTTAAATCTAACGTCCACGTATTCTAACCTTCTGAATTTCCCAACCCCTCACAGGGCAACACGCGTGAAGTGCTGCACAAATTCACGGTCGACCTGCCGAAGAAGCACGGTCGTGGTGGTCAGTCCGCGCTGCGTTTCGCCCGTCTCCGTATGGAGAAGCGACACAATTACGTCCGAAAGGTAGCAGAGGTGGCCACCCAGCTGTTCATCACCAACGACAAGCCAAACATTGCCGGACTGATCCTGGCCGGTAGTGCCGATTTCAAAACGGAACTCAGCCAGTCAGACATGTTCGATCCGGTAAGTACTCACTCCTAGCTATTATGTCTATGAATCTGTTCATGCTTGGATTGGGAAACTGTTGAATGCAGGGTTATTGTTCGGCTTTGTTGCAACATGCTCTGCCCATCGTATCCTTTCGGCCTTCACCGCCTTCTGGATGGGTTCTCTGTAGAGTTCAGCGTGCTCGAAGTTAATCCTTCGCCGCCACACACGGTTTTCCTGTATACCGCCATAGATAGTGCTTAGCAGCACGCGTCGCTCGAAAACTCCAGAATGCTGACAGGTCCTGCTCGAGCATAGTCAATGTCTCGTGTCAGTGGAGGACCACCGGTTTTAGTAGCGATTTTTAGGTGGTAGGTTAGGTACACTGGGTTCAGTGATGAATCTTTTTTTTTTTTACCACAGTTTCTTCTGGAACCTGTTACAGCCTACTACAGTACAGTAGTAGGCACGACTTCCACTGGTGATGCGGCTTCGGATTCCATTTACTCACGTTGTTGTCAGCCGTCATTAAGGATTCGAGATCGATGGATTCCTCCCGAATTCCTAACCGAATTTCGTGGAAATCGTACCTTAGCTGTCGAGCCCGGTGCGCCGCATTCCCAATTAACACTAGACTAACATCTGAAAAGGGCGTAACATCCATTGTAAATTCCTGCTTCTCCAGGTCCTCCTGAGCATATTTTCCATTATTCATGTAATCTCTGACCAGTAGCAAATAGAGCAGACTCCCTTCTATCTGATAACGGGAAAAGTTTGCATAAATAAAGTAAAATACGCCTAGGAGAGACGGATAAAGCTGCGGCATGCAATGGTTGTTCCACCCTTTTCACATGTTGGTCTTGAATAGCTGAATTACAGCTTATTCAGCAAAAATGTTCTAAATTAAGCTTAAGAGCGGTTTGTTCATCTATTGCTCAACAGTTATGTTTTTATGGGTTACGCCTTCCAGAGCGATGTTGAAGAGTAGGCCTGAGCGCTCGTCAGCTTGTTGTAGTCCCTGGCGAGATCCGAATGAACTGCATAGTGCACCCGAAACCCTTACGCAGTTTCACACACCGCATAACATTGCTTTGATCGGTCTGTTAACTGGTCAGCCTTTCATGAAAGCCATTTTCGTTCATAGCTCTGTACAGTCGATACCGTCGTATGCTGTTCTTACATTCTAAACCGTCGCTTTGCAGGACAGACTGCCGCTTGCTTACACTTCTCCGGTAACTGTTCGGTTTCCCAGATTCTGACTATCAACCGGTGCCAGACAGGTGACCAATTTTTCTGGGCCTATCTTGATGAGTTCAGCTGCGATACAATCCGTACTAATTGTTCGTTTTGAGCTGCTGGCATACTTAATACATACATACTCAGCGTGAGAATTGGATCAGTTCAGCTCTCGCATGCACTGACGTAGCCGTTTCTTTGCTGTCCTAATCTCCCTTGACTCGTCATTCAGATGTTCATCGGAATGCTTCTTCCATCCTTCAATCACTTGTCCGTCCGTCAAGTCAAGAGGCTTCCGTCCTTATCCTGACATATAGCGGCTCGCGGTTCGAAACCGTTGCGATGAGTTTCTTAGAACGTCAGTTCTATTTCCTCGCACTCTGCTTCTCCCAGGCAACGTTTCTTCTCCCGAAAGATGCGGGTCTATTGTGTCCGCTTCTGTTTGTATCGTCCCACGTTCCTTGCTGCAGCATTACCGCCCGCGCTGTGTTCTATTCCAAAATTACTTTGCACTCCGCCATGAAACATTCATTCCGTCGACTCCGTTCCACATTCCCGATGGTACTATGGGCTGTGTCGTTTATTGCTGCTTTTACTGTACTGTCCATGATCGCATATCAGTCCCATATTTGCTGGGTTTCCTATTCATATGGGACAATTATGTGATCATAGGCAGTGTACTCCAGCAGACCTCTAAAGGGCCACATCGAGCTCTCCCTCGTCTGGCAATGCTGTCTCGGGATTCTTGATGTGGATAAAATGAAAAAGGATTTACCTTACTGGTCAGACTAAGACCTGAGTGACATCTGCTGTACATAGGAGGCGTCTCCATTCTACTCGGTCCATGGCTGTGTGTCCCCAGTTCCACACTCTGCGAAGGGTGCGCAAATCGTCCTCCACTTGATCGACCCACCTAGCTCGCTGCACCACGTCTTCTTGTACCGGTCAGATGACTTTCGAGAACCATTTGACGTGATTCGCCCACCGTAGCCTCCCGATTATCGCAGTATGGACGATGGTTGGTTCTCTCAGCAACTAATGCAGTTCGTGGTTCATTCGCCTTCTCCAATTCCGCCGCAGATGGTACGCGGCACCTTCCGTTCGAAAACTCCAAGGGCGTGTTGGTCCTCGGCACGTAGAGTCCATGCTTCGTGCCCATAGAGAACTACCGGTCTAATCAGCGTTTTGTAGATAGTTAACTTCGTGTGACGGCGAACTTTGTTCGGTCGTAGAGTTCTGCGGAGTCCAAAGGAAGCTCAATTACCTGCCACAATGCGTCTCTGAATTTCTCTGCTGGTCTCGTTGTCGGCAGTTATCAGTGAGCCCAAGTGTACACGAATTCCAAAAAAGTGTCGTCTATGAATAAGAATGCGGTCGTTTTGCAATTTCGTCTGCTTGTGATCTCGTCCAGGTGTAACGATAAAGGAGGAGGCTGTATTGGAAGAAGACTTTAGGAATAGCCATGTTCTTTTAGGCGGCGAAATCGATAAGTTCGTCAGCTGAGTGGCGCTGAACTTTCCAACCGTTGGTCTGAATTCCTCTTCCTGGCCTACCTGAGTGTTTAGAGCTCCTATGATAATTTTGAGGTTATGGCTTGGGCAGCGGTCATCATGTTTGTTTCAATTGAAATGAAAAACTGTTTTGATTCAAATAGAGATGATCCCATTCCATGCATCACTTACCAAAGTAAATCCAGATGGTGTGATTGTTCCTCTCTTCGCCAATAGAAACTCCTTTGTGTGATAGCTGTGGAGATGCAAGGAAGGCATGTAATACTAACATTCCTTCCATCCCTCGAGACCATATGGATTGGCGCGCTTGTTGATTGAAATGCTTCAAAGTACGCATTGAGAACGGTATGCTACGCCCAAGATGCGTTAGTTGATTCCTTCTACAGTTTCTATTGTTTGGGTCAATCACTGAATGGCAACTATTACCGCACAGGTCATCTTAGCATGGACTAAAACTGATCAGTTGTTTAACCAATTTCCATTTCCTCCAAACAGCGATTGCAATCGAAAATCATCAAACTGGTGGACGTTTCGTACGGCGGTGAGAACGGTTTTAATCAAGCCATCGAGCTGGCAGCCGAATCGCTGCAGAACGTGAAATTTATCCAGGAAAAGAAACTGATTGGTCGATACTTCGACGAAATTTCACAGGTAGGTTTCACGCGGATTCGTACCAACAATATTGAGGCTTTTAACTCATAGCTGTGTTGTTAAACTGTGTAACTGCAGGATACCGGCAAATACTGCTTCGGTGTCGAGGACACGCTGAAGGCGCTGGAACTGGGCTCAGTGGAAACGCTGATCTGCTGGGAGAACTTGGACATTCAACGTTATGTGCTGAAGAACCACGTCAGTGCGACGTCCACCACAGTATTGCATCTGACTCCGGAGCAGGAAAAAGACAAGTCTCACTTCACCGACAAGGAGGTATGATTTCTCTGTCTGGAGGGCCTTCGAAGGTAGACATTAATTTCCGTTTTTTTTTTGCAGAGTGGCGTGGAGATGGAATTGGTTGAATCTCAGCCACTGCTGGAATGGCTCGCAAACAACTACAAGAGTTTTGGTGCTACTTTGGAAATTATCACTGACAAGTCCCAGGAAGGTAGCCAGTTCGTGCGAGGTTTCGGTGGAATAGGAGGTGAGTTTCGATCGCAAAACAGTTGCTTTCTCGCTAAGCAGAATAACCTTGTCGGACGCTAAACAGAGCTCAATGCTGCTCCTAATCACTTATCGCTAGCCCATGCTAACAAGACGGTTTTCTCTCTCTATTCTTGTCTTCCGAAATGCTAACCCCATTTATTGCTATAATGGTGGTGGGATTGTAACACGGCGTGTCAAATGTGCTCAGGAATCTTACGCTACAAGGTGGACTTCCAGTCTCTGCAGGCTGACGAGCCGCTGGACGACGTTGACCTTGACGATTACTAAATCAATTACTTTTAAAACCGAATCCAAACAACCAGTATCCATGGGACTGCGCGTACTCTGTGACCGAATCGTAGCGGAACAGACACGGACACATACACACGTATAAGAACACACTTACAGCGGAGAAATTTCTCTACTCTCTTTGAAGTTCTGATCAAAAGAATAGAAATCAGACTAACGAACACGTTCAAGCCGAGTTTTTTTTTGCGAAACAATAGATTCAGAGTTCTAGAGAATAACAAATTGTAAAAAAACAACAGCGAAACAGAAACCGCAGAATTTTGAACCGCATGTCAAAACACTCCAAAAAGAGGCAAAATACGAAAACACAAAACAAGTAAAGTAGACATACAAACACACACTGACACACAAACATATAAACCAAACAGTAAAATAGTTAATATAATCAGCAAAAAAAAATATAATCGGTCAACTGGTAAAAAACGGGGTGTGGCTCAAGTGGTAAAAGGTCACACACTCCCGAAACATAAAATCGGTTCCGAGCCCGAGCATGAGCGTGTACTTATAGTAGTTAAAAGAACGAAACTAGAAGCCATATTTATATAAATATTGATGGGCATCCTTTCGGAACAAGGGGAGACGTGGATGGGCTTACACGAGTTTGGTTGAAATTGATCAACGCCTGAACTGAATCAGGGTTTGAATCACAAGTTGGATTTTGCTTTTGCGATTAATATTTGTGACGTTCCAGACGTCTCACTCTTCGTAAGTGTAAGTGTAACGAATTGTGTCGAAATCTACTTTTTGTGATGCTTCTGATATAATATTTGTGAAAGCTTCTCGCAAAACAAAATTAACCTTCTAGTCACTAAGTAGTTTTTATAACAAAAAAAAAAAAAATCTCAATTCAATACCATATTGTATGTTATAATGTGGAACTCACAGTTTTGACAAAAAGGATTTCAGAAAGTGTCCCGGGAGTGGCCGGAAATGTTAGTTTTCGTTTCTTAAACTCTGACCTCTAATTGAGAAGATTTTATTTATTCAAAAAAATTCTCATAAACAATTGGAAGAAATGTTTTTACTCCGTTAGCACACAGCGCAAGGTATTTCGAAAAGTTTTGAAAACTAAAGTTCTGACTAGAACTTTGTGAAAAGGCAAGGATGAAGTTTCAACAAATAAGCAATACTCAAAGTCGAAAGCTTCCTTTGCTCCCACTTCCACAGGATGCCCGGTTTTTATGATGATATATCATTGAGTGGAAAAATAAAACAACTGTATAATAACAATTAATGCCCTTAAAAATCAAAACAAATCGAAATGAATCACGATTACCCCGGAACTAGGATGCAGCAGAATTGAATTAAAATTATCGCGATTTACCTACCCTTCCTATCAAATAGAACATCCGTACGCGCTGAACAATAAATCAAAAAACTAAGAAGAAAAGAAAACCAAAGTAATGTTTAAAAGTTCGTCTATCATTTAATCCTACTCTTGCCAACTTCGGAAGCATTAGTTCAGAAAATGTAAAAAACGGTATCATAAGCTACAACAGTAGAGACTCTGTGTCGGATATTTTCCCAAATGTTGACATTCGAACCTCGTCGCGAATTTTAAATGTGTTCCTTAGATTAGTTTGGCCAACTTTTAGTAAAGAAAAAAATACAGAATATCTAGAACAGAGCCGCAGGAGACGCGATTGGCGTTCATCGTGGGAGAAGTGGTCAGCAGAAATTGTCCTACTGATTGTGGATTCATCGGAAGTAGCCGTAAACTTCTGGAAGATTTGAGCGCTAGGTATGACACGCGTGACAATACACTCAATTACGTAGACCGACACTTTCGTAGACCGAAATAAAAGAACGGAGACCACACGCTACTCTTGGGGTTGTTTCAACAGCTCCGGGTATTCACCAGGGAGGCAGGGCACATTTGCACGCACATTATCACCGATGGGTTAATGTAGAAAGAAGGTAAATGTTGGATCCGTAAAAACATGTAAATATTTCTCTGTGTTTTGGTTTCGGTAGATTTGAGTTTTGTATTAGGTTTGGCATCTTTATTGATCGGATTTTTATACTTTTATGTCTCGTATCAAATTTAATATTATTTTATCCATTCCTTTTTTTAATCTTGCAAATTGATGATTTTTCATTACTTAATTCGCTTTTCAGTCCATAATATTTGAAATTATCATCAATTGATTGTTTTTTAAAATAAATTTGCCACATCGTTTGAAATAAGGTCATTTGACATAATTATGAGATTTGCCAATTGTTATTTTGGTAATTCCCAAGTAACACTTCCATTGCTGGTTGGTTTTGTTTGATTTTTATTAGGGTTTTATTACAGAAATAATCAAAACTCACAGTTTTATGACTACTTTTATGAAAACCATTGATGAATTGTTTTAAAGTATACTTGAAAATATCCATAAAGCCAGATTTCAAGAGTAAACAAAACTCTCCGATATGTAAACCTTCTGGCATTCATTATTACCACAATAAAACTGTTCAATCTCTCAACAGATGGCGATCCGTTCGATTAGTAACGACATCTATTGGTGGAAAAGCAGAAACTACGACACTGCTAGGTTTATTGTGGTCATCATAAAAGTAAAATTGCTTTCGTTTTATTTTCGCTAATTATGGTCGTTGCCATATTGAATAATTAGCTGACGTGAATTGAAAATAGTTAATTTTGCTAAAATAAGCAGCGAATTGATAGTTTGCCGCCATTTCCATAACATGCCCAGGCCCACATAAATAAACTCTCTCAGCTGAGTTTTCTTGTGATTTGAGTTAGTTTTACTAAATTAACAAGTTGGTTTATTTCATTCTAAGATGATAATATTCACTATTTTCAAAGCGCATTAATTTTATGTTTCTGCAACCCCAATATTCACTGTAAAATTGAATGCGCATAAGCCTACCAATACAATTAACTACTAAAATATTACTTTGAAATGATCGCTTTCTACTTACGAATAATGTATTTTCTTGAACTTTACGTGCCATCGAAGAAGATTCTCTGCATCTTGAGCTGTCATATTTTTTGTTAAAAAAACAACAACAATCATCATAACCTCTTTTCGAGAATGGAATTTTTTTCAACTAGGTTTTCAACAGTTTTATTGCTACTCTCAATGTGGTTTGCAAAACCTCTCCGAGAGTGGTCCACTTAGCCAAAAGATGCTCTTGAAGAGGTTATCAAGAGGTTTTGATGTATAAATCAGTTTTATTGCAAGTTTTATAAAATTGGTCATAAAGATCTCTTACAGAGCCGAACAAAACTAAAAATGTTACTTGGGTTGACCATTTAACATAATGACCATTTAAATAGCATACAGAATTGTTTGTTGAAAAAAATAAACAACTATAGTTATGGTTAGAATAACAGTTGTTATGCCAAATCACCATTATGTCAAAAGACCCCTCACAAAATGTTCGCCAATGCCTGAATAAACCCTTATTGGAAACCGCCATCATGACTTAGAACCCCTCCAATCATTACCAAATCGGTTTGAAAGTGAACGGATTTCCGGTTTTCGGTGAACAGCGAGTTCATATGTTCGGCAACCTAACCGACTCGTTGCTATCACCCACTTTCTATTTCGTATCTGGATACCAAAATAAAAGCAAAACTATGTCCGCCAAGTAAAACATAAAAATGCGAATCTTTCTGCAAGGGTCGAATCAAAGGAGACTGGTGATCCTACAGAAGACTATCTGCCAATCTTTCAGCGATTCCTCTAGGAATTCTTCCAGGGGTCCATATTCCCATCTCCTGGATACCTTGTGAATATTGCCCTATTTTTTCCAAAATTTCTCCCGGGATTTTCCTGGATTTCTTTACGGCATTCCTACTGAATCAGAATTTCTCCCAGAAACTGTTCTTCTGAAATGTCTCCCATAATTCGCCTTTGAATTCATCGTGGCATTTTTTCCAGATTTCTTTCAAGAATTTCTTCCGGAAATCAACCCGAGATGTCTCCAAGATTTCCGCTAGGAAGAGGGTAATCCTTGAGGTGTTCTGTTCCCAATATTCCAATGAGTTCTTCCTAGAACTTTTTTCTGGTATTCATCCGGGAACACTTGCAAAAAGAGCCCCAAGTACACCTTGTGTTGTTTCTCCAAATTTATCTCGGCATTTGCTGAGGATTTCTTTTGGAATTACAATGAGGATCTCATTCAGATTCTTTCGAAAAAACTTCAAAGCAACTATTGACATTTTTCAGCACGAATTCTGATGTGAATTCCGGAAGGCCTTTTAAATGAAGTCCCGGGAGGAATCGCGAGCAATTCCGTAAGAAAAACTACAAAAAATCACGGAGGAGGGGTACTTTGGAAGAAATCCCTGGGTTAAATCGAGGGAGAAACTAGTAGAAATCCCAGGAGATATTCTAAAACTCCCAGATAGATCCCGCGAGAAACATCCGACAAAATCCTCTATAATCCTCATACAAAAATCCGAGGGAAACTACTGAAAAATTCCGTCTAAAGAAAATTATCTAGATCTTCGAAACCCCCACTTCAAGAAATAATCCCTAGAAAGAAAACTTCTGCAAAACTTTGGAAAACTCCAAAAGATCGCGACAGATCCTACGGGGTTTCCTAAAAGTTTCCTGAATGATACGGTGGAAAAACCTCAGGACACTCCTACGCGATGTTGTGGAAGAAATTCTGAGAGGAATTCAACGAGCAACTCCTGGAGAATTTCTGGATGAACTTCTAAAAAAAACCCTAATTAATCCACCTGGCGGTGATATGGAGCCTTTCTCGTGCCTTCGAAACCCCATTTCAACAAAATTCAAGTGACATTCTGATGAATATCGCACTTTCAAACGTTTAACAAAAAGCCATCTCGTTGCACCAGAAATTATATCGTTCATCTGGCTTTTGATGTTTGAGCCCTCAACTCCTAATCAAAAAGCTGCAATCTTGAATTATGAGCTGCCATTTTGGAAAATTCTGGTCGCCATTTTTGAACTCCAAACTTTTTCCCCATACCAGATATACCCATATGGAATGGTTTTAGATACTAACACTCCATTAAACAGGCACCATCTTGGATATTGGACCGCCATCTTGGTTATTCTGGTTACTGTTTTCAGATTCCGGAAATCCTCCCTATACAAAATATACCCATATTGAATGATTTATTTGCCTGAAACACCATTGAGCAGCCGCTATCTTGAATTTTGGGACGCCATCTTAGATTTTAGATCGTCATCTTGGATATTCTGACCATCATTTTCGGACTATGGACATTGGACATATCATACATACTATATATACTCATATTGCATGCAATAATACATTAGTATGGGACAAATATCAAATCCTCGCTCCAGTCGACTTTTTAGATCCCATTTAGGTCCCATATGAACTGTGCAAAATGTCAGCGCAATCGGTGAAACTATAATTTAGCGCAAGCGCTTCAAAATTTTCATATGATTTACTATGGTAAAAGTTACACTTTCAGATAAAAAATCCCAGAGGTCGTCCCTTGTCTCCTTAATTCAAATCGATCAATGTTTCTTTTAGAAAAATCAATTATGAAACTTTCCTTCGAAGACCGCAAAACAATTGAATGCTTGTTAAAAAAGTTATTGATTTATTACCGATTAGTGATCCAATGAACGGATTTTTGTTTTGTTTTATTAGCAGCACTGTAGCTGCTGCCTTGGCTGCTGCTATTTCTGGGGGTGGTGATGCCTCCCGCCACCCCATGCAACAACGGCAGCAGCAGTGCTGCTGATAAAACAAAAAAAAAAGCCGTTCGTTGGATCACTAATCGGTAATAAATCAATAACTTTTTCCACAAGCTTGTGGGCTTCGTGGCCGAGCGGTTAGCGGCGTCAGTCGTTTAGGTGTCTCGTAAGCCTCGGAGTGTGGGTTCGATTCCCGCTCCAGTCGGGGAAAACTTTTCGTCAAACGGAAAATTCTCCACTGGACCACTGGGTGTTATATGTGTTGTCCATTGTCGAATGTTTGTACTGTTCAGTCTGTAGAGGCCGCAAGGTCGAAGACGGTGTAATTGTCTTTTTTTTTTTTTTAATTATAGTTTCACCGATTGCGCTGAAATTTTGTACAGTTCATATGGGACCTAAATGGGATCTAAAAAGTCGACTGGAGCGAGGGTTTATTTTTTCCATACAAGCGTGTACCATATTAATGATACATATTGCCCATTTTGCTGGCATTTTACCAGATTAGCTGGTATGTCTGAAACATACTGGAAAAACTTGTAATTAGAAGGCACGAAATGTTGCTAATTGGCAAATTGAGAGATGAAATTTGTAAAAAAAAATCGCGTTCTGGTGGGATTCGAACCCACGACTCCGTATTCACTAGACCGGCGCTTTAACCAACTAAGCCACAGAACAGGTAATGGTTCTGCGGAATAGAAAGCCAAACTGACTCCGAAGCCGCACCGTGAACACTCCTATTTCACAAACTCATCTCTCTTTTCGGCTTAGATGCCAATCCACAACACTCTCCTATTTGTGCCCACTAACTACAAGTGCGAGCGAATTATTTATATGAAGCCGAGACTTACTCTCGCACTCTGCATACCTAGCCACCAGGCAGTTTGGTTTGCTGGTGTCTAATTTGTATGCGTCGAGAGCTCGGCACGGTCGGTTAAAGCGCCGGTCTAGTGAATACGGAGTCGTGGGTTCGAATCCCACCAGAACGCGATTTTTTTCACAAATTTCATCTCTCAATTTGCCAATTAGCAACATTTCGTGCCTTATTCTTGGAGTCCAGACTTCTTCTCCATAGGTACAAATTATACCCATATTGCACGGTTTTTAAGCCTAAAACTTTATTAAACTGCTGCCATTGGGTTTCAGACCGTCATCTTGTATATTCAGGTCGCCATTTTTAGTCTCCGGAATCCGGACATCTTCCCCACGCCAAATATACCCAAATATAATAGAGAATAAACACCATTCAACAGTCGTCATCTAGAATTTTGAGCCGCCATCTTGAATTTGTGTGGCCACCGTCTTGGATATAAATATACCCATGTTGCCATAATTCTGAATTTAGAGCCGTCATCTTCGATTTAAGCTGAAATTCCGGATATTCTGGTCTTTATTTTTGGACCATTCCTGGAGTCCAGACTTCTTCCCCGTATCAAATATACTCATATTGAATGGTTTTAAAGCCTAAAACTCCTAAAACAGCTGTCATCTTGTATTTGGAGCCTCACCCTAGGATTTTAGATCACCATCTTGTATAATCTGGTCACCATTTTTGGACTCCTGACATCTTCCTCATACCAAATATGTTTACCCATATTGCATGGTTTAAGGGCTTGAAACTCCATTAAACAGACGCCATTTTGAATTTTGAGTCGCCATCTTCGATATTATGGTCATTATTTTTGATCTCCAGCCATCTTCCCCATACCAAATACCCAACTAACATTTTCAGCGCTATAAGCTTCAGTCATTTGCTTTCTGTTGTGTAACCATCGAGTAAAAGCAGTCAACGCTGAATAAAAGGAAAGCTAGTCAAATATAAAGCATAAGCTAATACACGACTGCAATACAAGCACCATCCAGCTACCAAACTCGGTTTTCAGAAATCCATTGCTTGTCACTGGGGCTGCCTTTACTCCACTCTATTCCAACTCCGGGAGATTTCCCGGAAGATGTGAAAACTTGAACACATCGAATAGCAGTCCCCACTAACCAAACAGCTGCTACTATACAGTACAATTCGTTATACTGACAAATCCCCAAACTAGCAGCGCTTTAAAGGCCGTTATGCGATTTTATTACGGCTAGAAGCTGTAATAAAGAAACTGTTGTTTTACCAACACGGCTTGTCGGATGTAAACATTATTGTCAAAACAAACTTTAAGCGGAATATATAGCTACTACACAAATTCTTTACAGCTATCCATCTCTGTGCTGTGAAATTATTTGTGTTGCTTTTATTGCACTTTAATTCAATGCCGGAAGATTTTCCGGAAGATGTGCAAATCGAGTAAGAGTCCCAGCCACTACAACAGCTGCTTTTATACAGTACGTTTTGTAATGTTGCCAAAACACAAAACAGCAGCGCTTCGTAGCCGTTTAAATAACACTCTTTCAGCTAGAAGCTGTGAAGAAGAATCTGTTGACGCAATCACACAGCTTGTTCAATGTAAACATTATTGCGTTTGACGTTTCACAAGCTTTTGCAGCAAGATGAAGTTGGGTAAGGTTTCTTGTGGCACAATTACGAAGCCTTGTCTGGAGTAAAACAAAACGGGCTATTTTCTATGTTATTTATATATATCAGTGTGGCAGCGAGGACATCATCGGGACCAGTGGATACGGAGATCGGGAGTTCGATTCCAAGTAGCGGCAAGTACTTTAATTATTCAATTTTAAAAGTGATAATTCCAGTTCCACATGTATTGCGTCACGGTATCCATGACCTAATTATATTTAATCGTTTAATTTGGGGATGCCGTAAAACTATTATTTAACAATTGCGAAAAGGCTGAAAAAGCGCCTTCTCAAGATGTTGTTCAGTTAGTGGTTACATAGGAGCCGAGAAAAGAGCTATGACTAGGTGGCATAGAAGCTGATCGCACAGCATGTACAAGCTGATTAAGTTCGCCAGATTCATTGGTATAGGGCTTGCATAGAAGCTTCCGTCCATATGTACAACACAGTAACTCAGCATCAAGCCGTATTGAGGACGCTTTGTTGACGTTTACATTCACAATAAATGTTAGTTGGGTATACCGCATGTTTTATAACAATTTTTGAAAGCAAAAGATTGATTCGCGCCAAAACGTAACGCGTGGAATGTGTCACACACATACATACAAACACATACAGACATCATCTCAATTCTTCGAACTGAGTTGATTGGTATATGTGACTCGACCCTCCGAGCCTTCTATCGAACATTCGTTTTTTGAGTGAACATATAGCCTTTCAGTTCACTTTGGTATACGAGAAAGGCAAACAATCCTAAAAAAATCCTGTAGAAATACAGGGAGAAAATTCGGGTGAAATTCTGGGAGAACTTAAGGAATAAGTATTGGGATGGACCTTTTGATTCCAGAACCCAAATTGTCGACAAATATTCAATTATACATTTGATGGTGAAGGTTTGCGAAATTTCGTCAGGATTAACTCCATATTAAGAAATTGGAATGTTATTACCGCTGAAAAGATTTAGAAAGAAGACATTTCTAAGAAAAAGTAAATCAAATGTGATCGGTTGTGTTCATAGTTGTCTTGTCTGACTTTAATGTCTTTATTAATACCCAACGAACTCAGATCCCTTAGAAAAGGGTTCGGATGTTTTGCCGAGTGGACAACGCCACTACAGTCCTCATTAGCCTGGGACATAGTTACAACCCCCGTTGGTTTGAACGACACCTCATGCAAACCAATGGGGTTCATTTTTAATTTGAACGTTTAGCAACTCTGTTAGCATCGAAAATCACACTACTGGCAACCTGATTTGGTGTTTTGTTTTGGTTCTGCGTTCCGTTTCATACCGTTCCATTAGCAGAATGACGTTTGAACCCTTTTTAGTTTGACCGATGTGCAGATTAGAGGGGGTCAAACTAAAAAGTGTTCAGATTACATGCGGTCAAACCAACGAGGGTAGACGGTATGGGAAAAATAAAAATAAAATAAAAAATTATCGTTCATATGGTTCATTCGACATTTGCCTCTATAACTAAGTCAATGTTATACCTAATAATCTAATCTTCGCACAAAACCGAACTGGTGAAATATTTCTACTTTGTTTTTATTATTACCTGTATCATAAAGTCGATGATAAAACGATTATAATATGAATGATTCTACAAAATGTTTGTTCGAGAAAAAGGCATTTTTGAATGGTAACGATACTTAACAGCCCAATCGGACTACCGATCTCCGAAAATGATATCCGCTATCGTCAGTATGATTCGTCGTATGGTTGATTAGTAAATCAGTCTATTATACCACAAGTAATCTGAAAATGATAATCTGAATGATTTAGTAGAACACCATGGGCTTGATAGATACGGGAATTGACACTAGCAGTGAGGTCGGCAAACGGTTATCACGGGTTACATTGTTTCTTCGTTAAACATTGAGCGAATTACGTCTAATGAGTCGCTACCAAAGGACAAATGGAGCAATTAGTTATTTTGCAGAATTTGATGTCACAGTGTTATTATTTTACGTTTTTTATCCAAAAAGTTATATTTTTCATTTTATATTTTACCGCGCAATCATCCCATATACAATTGAGTATTCATTGAGTTAAACGGCACGTTTTTCGCCCGCTTCAAAGTAGTTCACTAACACCAATCGACCTAGCTCGTAAGTACATATCTTAACCGTTTCTAATGTGTATTTTCGTTTCCCACCCCCTATTTCCAGGTATTTTGCGCTACAAGGTAGATTTCCAAAGCATGCAACTAGATGAATTGGACAACGATGGTTTCGATTTAGAAGATTATTAAATTTTTTATGTTTATGAAGATATCAGTTATACAAACACACAGGTTAGAAAATATACAAAAGGAAAATAAGAGACACTGCGCAGTGGAAACACACACAAAAAAATCGCCTGTTTTTTTTTTCATTTGTTTGCATGATTAGAGAGGAGAGAAACCATCATTTGGGAAATCAAAGTCGGAACATCTGCGAAGCCGTGACTTTCCTCGTAGTGTTACTGATTACCAGAAGGCTCAGCATTCGTTTTGAACTCGTCGCGCGGAATCCTGCTCAAACCCCAATCCAAGAACATTGCCTTCCGCCGCGCGCCGACGATATTGATAGGAATTCGTCTATAGTGTAGACGTATTATACCTACTGCTGCTAACCTAGACAAAACAGCACTAGAGTTTTTTTTTTCAATATTTTGCCAATTGTGCAACAATACCGCGTTTTGTTCGGTTTGTCGTCGTACAGTTTTAGAGACAGCGTAGTGTAGTGAAGATCTTAGTCCTTCCTGGGATTTTTTTTTATTTCATTAGGAACGCACTGACATTCGTGATCTTCGTTCACATTGTGTGTAGACTGTTCGCTGGATGGTGTAACTAGAAAAACAAATCCGTTGATTTTCAAAAGACTTTGCACGTTGAAAATACATAATTACTGAGCCGGACAGCTCAGTAAAATTATATCACATTGGTAAAATTTTACCGAAGTTTGGAAACTTGACCGAAGTATTTATTTGCCGACATCCTCACACAAGATTCGGTAATTCTAATAGTTTGTACACATCATCCAGTGGCGTTAAAGTAGAGTGTTTACGTTATCTGCCACTCACTCGCGTGAACAACCTACACAAACACATCTACTTATAGCTCCGTTTTTGTGAAGTTGAGACTTTTTTCAAGAGAGGTAGTGCTTTAGAAGCAAGAAACACATCGCCACACGCAAGCCACGTGGTACGCCACGCGTGTACTGCAGCAGCCGAGATCGTTCAAGTTTAACACACTCCTAGTATACTATACTTACGATAGACTTTCGTTTGGCGGTCTTTTAACGTCGTTCTAATTGCTCTTATTCCTATTTACTACTTTACACTCTATTACCACTATTCGGAAATAACAGAAGCAGACGAGCAACATTCACACTCAACACACTATTGATAAACTGCGAAAAACAGAAACAGGAGTATAAACTGAAACGACTCGCAGAAAAAAAAAAGAAAAAAGAGAAGTAAGGAAACATCAACACCCGAGAAACCAATACATAAACACACACACACGTTCACTTTGTATTAGTTAAAGAAAAGGGAAAACAAAACCAGTAACCGCTACAAAATTTTGAATTCATCTGACAAAAGAAAGATCCAGAGAAAACCAGAAAATTGTTATTATATATTATAAAACAAATATTATAAAATGATATATTGCATAAAAAGAAGATATTTATATAAAAAGGAAATGAAAAACAACGGAAGCAAAACTGGCGAACTGTTTCATCGTTTCATTTGTGTTCTTCAGAAATTCCTTTTCTTATCACTGATATGGTGATAGGTCTTTCGCTTTGAAGCGTTAGAAGGAGACAGATGGTAAGTCGAAGCAGAATTGGTCGCCATGGATGACATACCTGAAAATCTGGTCCGAAATTTCATGGTGATTGTCTAGTGACACTTTCCACGTATTTTTACACCGCGGTTTTTGAACTTCTTTGAACGATATTTCCGGGCTCTTGCTGTCGATTTTGATTCTTTTTGCACCAGAATGAAAATAATTGCTCATATTCTTCGAATAGTGCCTGAAACATAGTAAACTGCTTCTAGAAAGTAGCAAATTTCTTGTCGTTCGGTCAAAATTCGTCATTTTTAAAGATGGTGTCCTGTTACGCCGTATTTCTTGATTTCTTTCGAAGTACAAAGGTTCAATTCCCAATTAGAAAGCATAATGTGCAACTTCTCTTCAAATCTGATCGTTTGATATGCTGGTTAGCATGTATATAACAAAATAACAGTTTTTGGAAGCAAAAGTAACGCGTGGAATGTGTCTAGTGAACATTTGGGTTTATTCTATGGAGGTGTGCCTAGGAAAATCTTAGCATGAAGCGATCGAGAAATCCGAAATTCCTAGTTGCTGGTATTCCATATTACCTAGAATCTTTTAAATAGTTGCTAGAAGAATACTTAATGACCCGTATGAGATAAATTTCTGACTGAAATGTAGTACGTAGCAAAGGAGCGTAGCGGATAAACCTACAAACAACCAGTTCACTATCGGAGAGCTCTTGATGTTCTGATCAACTTTGTCGAAGAAGAAGCTCTTCTATAAAACCTTATTCTCGAGATACTGCAGCTAAGAATGGATGAACATAAAACTAACTAGTTCACTATAAACCTAGAACCAAATAGTTATCTATCGGATAGCTCTTGAAGCCCTGATCAACTTTGCCGAAGACGAAATTCTTCTAAGTAGTCTGATTCCCAAGATACAGCAATTTAGAATGTCTAAGACTCACTAGCGCCACCTAGCGGAAAAACGTAGAACCAACTAGTTCACTAACGACTAGCACTTGATGTCCAGATCACCTTTATCGAAGACTAAATTCGTTCATATGGTTTGATTCTCGATATACGAGCGCGACGATATTGGCAATGGCTGTTGACGCAACACCTATCACTCCGATAGTAGAATCCTTGCTCTCCTCAACAACTTTGCTGAAGACACACGTCTTCCAACATGCCTCATTTCTCCACGGTTGTTGCAAAAGTTACTGATCTCTAAATAGATCACTGGACGTAAATGAGTTAATGTACTTCTTGTTAATGTAAGAAGTACAATATCATCAGTGGATTATGTTTCTAAAATTTCTAGGAATATGTTCAAGTTTTGCTTTGAAAAACATGAAGTTGGATAATTGTTGCAAGCTGTTATTGTCCTCCTAATGCGCCTTGACGACATGGACAACAACATGTTTAAGACAGAGCTGAAAGAAGCCGCATCAGCTGGAGAAGATCTTCAAGACCAACCGTCAAAACGCCAACAAAAAGCGTCTCGATCAGCTATACTCCACTTCCCTAAGGAATCAACATCGATAATGGAACTGTCAGACATTCGTGCTTTGTTCTTCCATATCTTCGAATCAAACCGCTAACAAACCTGTGTGGCCGGGACTAGGGCCGGGATAATGACGAGAAACGCACCAACGTGAGGTGATTGAAAGGTGGAAGCAGCACTTCGATGAACACCTGACTGGTAGCGATACCTGAACAAAGGCCTACAATAATGGACATCGGATAAACTAATAGAGTTAATAAACTATAGAGGACGAATGTCGCTTCTGTTCCCTTTGTTCTCGTTCGCAAACATGTCGGGTATCTATCTGTCAAACTGCATACTTTTTCGCTTTGACACTTATAGCCCGGCCTATCTCCGCCAGCAAGAGATGTTTCGGCAACGACGCCAGCGACATTCGTCCTCTATAGTTTATTAACTCTATTGATAAACTTTAGGAGACCGACGAAAATGGAACTGTGCACGCATCAATCATAAAACTATGCTACAATCATCAATACAAGAGAGGTGAGTCGAATACTCTGTTTTCTTTCGATAATAATGCTCCGATTCGGTATGACCGCATGGTATCACAGTTTATTCATGCAAATCATGATTCAAACATATCGTACTCTGGATATAATACGGAAACGTCTAGCTGATCGACCAATCCTCAATGATCAATCACGCCGTACTTTCCTTTGCCGTGCTGCTGCTGCTGCTATTGCTTTTCCTTCTTTCGCCTCCCAAGGCACTTTTATGACTCTCCTGTTCCCACACTGCGCTCTCGCCGATCGCATTCCGGAGTCGCTTCCAGAACAGATTGCGCTCTTCGATGAGCGACTGGGGGTCCTTCTCTTTGCTTTGCTGTTTCCGGTTTCGACTTTTCTTCTTGGACTTTTCTTTCTTGGATTTACCCTTTACGTCGTCCGTTTCTTCTGAATTTGCGGCGACACCGGCGGACCGCTGCTCCGATGGCTGCGGCCAGATGATGTAGGTTTTGGTTTTCATCAGGTATTGGAGCGTTTTGGATCGTTTGATTTTTGGGATGTCTTCCAGCAGGACCAGAATCAGCTGCTCCCGGCAAGTTTCCAACAGCCTGTGGACCAGAATGATATTCAATTAGTTTTCCTAATCATATAAAACATTTGAAATTGCGAGTTGGATAGTTAATGAAGTGTTGTATCCGTTGTCTGTGATAAATTTCTCACCTGTGTTGTGCAAGATGCATCTCAAACTGACACCAGTGGCTGAGAAGAAAGCTTTCGGACATTACTAGTAGTAATGTTCTTGATTGATCCATACAGTAGATAATGTTTTCAAGTATACTCACTCCTACCTGAAAATAAACAAAACCGGATTCTCGTAGATACTGGTTTATTGAACATGATTGGAAAGATGACTTCGTCATATTATCAGTTTTGAAATTATCACGTGGGACCTTAAGAACTGTCTTCGTACGTCCCTGATCATTTTAATAGCAGTGCACGCTTCAGTGTACACTCAAGAAACCGAAACCGCAAACAGAATAAAAGACCATGAAAAAAAAATGTGATTGCTAAGGCGCAAGAGAGTATGGGACAGAATGAGATGCGGAGATTTTACAAAACCGACAATAGCGAATGGAGGAAAACAACGCCCTCTATCGTCATGTGCAACGACCGTGATGGAAATTCGCTAACAGAAAAAAAAACAATGGTGGCTTCTATAGGAGGAGACAGTACTTCTAGGAATTGTTGAACGGTGGGTAGAGTGGCAGACACAATTCGAATCGACTACGACGGACAAGATGTGAAACCTCCAACGCTAGACGAGATCAAGGTAGTCTCGAACTCAACTGAACTGAAATTGAAGAGCTGCAGAACGACAAGGCTGCTGGGAAGGACGAATTTCCGACTGAGTTACTCAAGCATGTTTGTGAGCACCTGTATCAACTCTTATACTGTATTATATTAGATATCTCGCGCTCAGTATCATACGGGCGTATCTACAATGATCGATTTCTCTTCATCGATTTTCTCTTAGGCTAATAACTTGACCTGCAAATCATGTTTGGTTGTTTTTGTTGTTTTAGATGCTAGTCCTAGTCGTCCTCCACCGAAATACACCGAGAGATCATCCGAATATTGGTCGTATTTTCCGGAATAATCCGAAGAGAAAATCGACGAAGAGAAATCGATCATTGTAGATACGCCTGTATGATACTAAACGCGAGATATATGGGGCCTTTTTCGGTCTGCCAAATCAGATGAAGTCCCGTAGGCGGCTGAAGTAGACTAAACTCACGCTGTACAAAATTCTTCTCCGGTCGCTTTATACGGCCATGAATCGTGGACGTTGAGAGAAGTTCATCGGAGAGTCTCTGGGCTCTTCGGACGTAAAGTGCTGCGAACAATACTCGGTGGCAAACTGGAGAACAGCATCTGGCGGCGTCGGCTGAACCATGAATTGTATCAAGCATATACAGAGGTGGATGTAGTGAAGCGTATAAAACTCGACATGCTGCGGTGGGCTGGGCACGTAGCTCGTATGCCGGAGGAACGACAAGCTAAAACTATATGCAGCAGAGAACTAGAAAGAGGCCGTCGGCTTCATTGTAGGCCCTGCACACGTTGGCTTTTTGCAGTTGAGGAGGACCTAATGACTCTAAACGTGTTGGGCGAATGAAACCGATCGTCCGACTGCTTCACTCGGTGTAGACTCACCGCTACGAGATGTAGCCCGTCAAGTATCAAGTAAATAGGGTGTGTGTGCCATCAGTAATCTCACGCTCCCATTTTCATCCTATTCGAAAACAAGCGATTACGGCACCGATTGACTCCGTTCTTTTTGTTTTCATGGGTGCTCACTTCTAACAAAAAATACAAAAATAAGAAACAAAACAAACAGCGCTTCAATCCTTTGTTTTTCGTGGGATGAAAATGGGAGCCACATGCTTAATAAGGGAACCAATTCCCTACGATTCAGTGAAAAGAAATTAGGTTAGACAGATAATGACAGAACATGGTTATCCGGCCAAACTGATTAGACTGATACACGCAACGCCGGATAGATTTAAATCAAGTGTTAGGATCGCGAATAAAGTATCGAAAGGAGTCCAGAGGCCCTCAATCCTCCATTTGGGACCATTTGAATCTCGTTTGTGATCTTGGATGGACTAAAGCAGGGTGATACTCTTTCAAATTAACTGTTCAACATTGCACTCGAAGAAACGAATAGGAGGTCTTGTGCAGGAAAATGGTACTATCATCCATGGGCGTAGCCAGAAGAGGGCAGGGGGGGGGGGGGGGGGGCGTGCCCGTGCAACTTTTTACTCGACAACCACAGGAAATTTCACCAAGTATTTCTTCAAGAGAATCACTTCAATCTAATCATAAAATTTTACCAAACAACAAGCTTGGTTGAATGGCTAAATTTTGCGATATTTATTTATGGAATACAAAAACAGCATGACAAATATTCCAGATATGTATTCAATTCAAACAAACGTCATTCTAAGAGCAAAATACCTGGAATTTCTTTACGAATTCTTTCAAGGACATTTTCAGAAATTCCTTTATGCATTTATTCAAGAACTTCTTCAGGGATTCTTTCAGAAATCCCACAAGGAACTTCTCCAGGAGTTTTTTCCTTCGTGAATACTTCCATGGGCATCTTGTAGGGTTCCGATAGTGATTGTTTCGGGGGTTGTTCTAAGAAATGCTTCAAGAATTTCTTACACGATTCCTTCAGAAGTTTTTACAGATACTTCTGCAAGAATGCATCGTCGAATTCCTCCTGGAATTTGCCCATAGCTTCCTTCAGTAATTACATCATGGATTTCTCCAGATAATTTTTCAAAAGCTCCTCTATGGGTTTTACCATTCATTCCTCCGGGAATTTCTTCTGGGATATTTATAGAGGTTCCTCCAGTGATAGTTCCAGTGCTTTTTTCTAGGATTCCTCCAGGGATTCCAAAGGAATGTCAACAGAAATTCTTTCAGGTATTTTTGCAAGTGTTCCTTCAGAGATTTCTTCAAGGATTACTACATACATTCCTTAGGGGATTCCACTAGAGATTGCTCCAATAATTCAATCTGGAATAATTCGAAATATTTCAGCAGGAATATCTTCCAGAAACCCTTACAGAAAATTTTATCAGATTTTATCCAGGAGTTTTTTAAAACATTGTACAAAACATTCTTTTGGGAGTCCATCCAATGATTCCAACAATAATTCGTCCAAAAATTATTGCAGACATGGATTCCTTCATGTTTTTTTTCCTACAGAAACTCTTCCAGGAATTTGTTAAGAAAGATTTCCTGGGATTTCTAATGGGATCGCTTCCGAGATTCCTCATGGCAATTCTTTAAGAACTCCTCCAGGTTTTCCTTCAAGAATTCTTCCAGGGATTCACCCGGGGATTTCTTCTGTATTTCTTTCAGGAACAACTCCATGGATTATTTTAAAAATTCTTCCAAGGATTCCCCCAGGAACACTTTTTAAAATTCCTTCAGGACTTCCTTTTGGAATTCTTTCACGAACTCCTCCAGGAATTAATCCTGTGCTTGCTCCAGGGACTGTTTAGGGATTTCCTTAGGAATGCCTCTAGGAACTGTTTCTGGGATTCCTCCTGGGGTTGCTTCAGGAACTCCTGCAGGGATTTCTTCAGCAACTGGTACAAAGATTCCTCAGAGTTCGTCCACGAACTCTTCTTAGAATTTCTTCAGGATTTCTCTAAGGATTCCTGCAATTTCTTTAGGAATTATTCCTGGGATTCCTCTAGGAATTTTTCAAGGGACTCCTTCACGAATTTCTTCAGAGATTGCTCCAGGAACTATTCCAGGAATTCCTTAAGAAATGTCTCTAGATAATCCTTGTTTTGAAGTGATTCTAGCGATTCCTCCGCTAACCCCTCCAGGCATTCCTCTAGGATATCCTCCAGGGATTCCTCGATGGATTTCTCCAAGAATTCCTGCAGGGCATAATTTGGGAATTCCTTCTGTGTTTCTCTCTGGAACAACTTATTTTAAAAAATCCTCCAGAGAGCCTCCCAGGAACTATTTTTAGAATTCCTTCAGAAATTCCTCATATTCTTTAAGGAACTCCTTCAGGAATTAATCCAGTACTTCCTTCAGGAACTGTTTAAGGATTCCCTTAGGAATTCCTCTTGAAATTGCTTCCGGGATTTCTTTTCGAGTTTTTTCAGGAACTCCTCTTAGGATTCCTCTAGAATTTCTCAAAGAATTCCATCTGCGTTTTTCCAGGAATTATTACTGGTAATCCTCTACGAATTCCTTAAGAGATTCATCCGTTAATTTCTTCTGAAATTCCTCTAGAAGTTTTTCCAGGGATTTCTCTGGGAATTCCTGCATGGATTTCTCTAGAGATTCCTCCAGAAATTCAGCCAGAAATTCCTCTAGAGATTTCTCCAGGAATTCCTCTGGAGATTCCTTTAGTTATTCCTACTGGCATTCCTCAAGTATATCTTCCAGAGATCCGTCCAAGAATTCCTACAAGATATTTTTCAGAGATTCCTTCAAGACATCCTCCATGGTTTACTCAATGTATTCCTTCAGGACGTCCTCCAGCATTCCTCCAGTGATTCCTCCGGGATTCTTCCAAGAATTCCACTACGAATTCCTACAGAAATTTATCCAGAAAATCTTCAAGGGACTTTTTCCTGAGACTCCTATAGGAATTCCTCCAAAGATTTATCCAAAAATTACTTCAGGGAATCTTTCAAAAATTCCACCAGGAATGCTCCTAGGCATTCTTCCAGGAAATTTTCCAGGCAATCTTCCAGGGATTCCTCCTTGGATTCTTTAAGAGATTCCTCCAGGAACTTCATCAGGGGCTCCTCCAGGAGTTTCTCCTGGGACACCTCCAGAAATCCATGCAGGCATTTCTCCAGGATTTCATCCAGGAATTTCTACAGAGTCTCCTCGAGGAAATCCTCCAGGATTTTTTTTCAGGGATTTCTCCAGGAATTAATCAAGGAATTCCATCATAAATTATGTCAGCAATTCATCCACGAATTTTTCCAGAAAATTCTTCAAAAGTTATTCCAAGATTATCTCTAGGAATACCTTCTTGAATTTTTATCAGGGATTCCTCCAAGAATTCTACCAAATTTTCCTCCAGAAATTGCTGCAGGGATTCGTCTAGGAATTCCGCTAAAAAATCTAAAAGGAACTTCTTCAGGGGTTTTTTCAGAGATTTCTCCACGAATTTATCCTAGGTTTCTCCCAGGGATTCCTTCAGAAATTCCTTCTAGGATTTCTGAGAAATTCCTCTAGAAATTTCTCAGGGGATTTTTCAGAAGTTTCTGCTCGAGTTTCTGTAGAAATTCCCACAGAAATTCATCCAGTTGTAAGCATTTCTCCAAAGATTCCTCCAGGAATTCCTTGAAGGATTCCTCCAGCAATTCCCAAAGGAGCTCCTCCAAGAAATTCTTTAGAAATTACCCTAAGAATTTTTTAAGGAATTCCTTCAGCAATTTCTCTAGGAATTGATCCAGGAATTGTTTCTGGACATCCTTCAGTAATTTTACCAGCAATTTCTCCAGGTTTTTTTCCAGAAAATCTTCTGGGAATTTTTTCAGAAATTCTTCCTGGAAATTCTCCAGGAATACTTTCAGGAATTTTTCAAGGATTCCTCCAGGTATTTCTCCAGAAATTTCTCCATGAATCGCTTCAGGGATTTCTCAAGGGATTTTCCCAGCGATTCCTCCAGAAGTTCCTCTAAGGATTCCTCCAGCAAATCCTCTAGGGGTTTCTTCAGAAATTCTTCCAGGAAATTCTCCAGGAATACATTCAGTAACTTTTCAGGAATTTCTCTAGAGATTCCTTTAAGGATTTATTCACAAATTTCTACAAGTATTCCCCCAAGGATTGCTTCAGAAGTTCCTTCGAGGATTTCTCCAGGAATTCCTCCAGAAATTTCGCTAGAAATTCCTCCAGGATTTTCAAGGATTTTTTTTTTTCAGAAATAGAAAAATAATAGAATTCTCCCAGAATTCATCTAGAGATTTCTATATTAATGTATGCAATAACTATACCAAGAATTCGTCTAGAAAATCCTCCAGGAATTTCAACATGGCTTCTTCCTCCAGCAATTCTCCCAGGAATACCTCTTGAAATTCCTCCAGGCATTCCTCCAGGATTTTATCCAAGAATTTCCCAACAAATTTGTTCAAGGACTCCCCCAGGACTTTCTAGTGGAATTGCTCCATAAATTCCACTAGAAATTCCTCCCAGAATTTCTCAAGGGATTTTTTTCAGAAATAGAAAAATAACACAATAGAAATAGCAATCTCCCAGAATTTCGCTGGAGTTTCCTCTAGAAATTCATCCAGCAATTCCCACAGGAATACCTCTAGGAATTCCTCCAGGCATTCCTCCAGGATTTTATCCAGGAATTGCTCCTGGACATCCTCCAGAAACTATGTCAGCAATTCCTTCAGGAAATCCTCCAGAGACTCGTCCAGAAATTGCTTCAGGGATTCTTCCAGGGATTTCTCCACGAATTTCTCCAGGGATATACCCAGAGATTCCTTCTGGGAATCCTCCAGGAATTCCTCTAAGGGTTCTTCCAAGAATTCCTCCTGGAATTTATCAAGGATTTTTTTTCAGAAATTTATTAAGCAATTCCTCCCAGAATTCCTCTGGAGATTTCTATAGAAATTCCTCTAAGAATTTTTCCAGGGATTGCTCCAAGAATTCATCGAAGCAATTTCTCCAGGAATTCGTGCTGGGTCTCATCCAAGAATACTTCCAGGAATTACGCCAGGAAGTTGTTCAGACGTTTCACCAGGCATTCCTCCAGGAATCTCTCTAAAAAATTTCCCAGGAATTGCTTTAGGGATTCCTCCAGCAATTCCTTCAGGGATTTTTCCAAGAATTCCTCCAAGGATTCCTTTTGAAATTTCTCTAAGATTTTCTCTAGGAATTACTCAAAAGATTTCTTCTGATTTTTTTCTAGGGATTCCTCTCAATATACCTCCAAGAATTTTTCCGGAATTTTCTCCAAGGAATTCTCCAGAAATTCAGCTAGGATTTCCTCATGAGATGTCTTCAGATATTTATCTAGATATTCCTTCCATAATTTATACAGGAATTCCTCCAGGTAGACTTTCAGAAATTCTTCCAGAGATTCTACAGGTTTCTTCCAGGCATTCCTGTAGGAATTGCTCCAGGGATTGCTCCACGAATTCCTCAAATGATTTCTTCAGAAATTTCTTTCAGGTTCTCTTAAAAAATTTCATTCAGGAGTTCCTTCGGAAATTTCATTAATCCTTCAATCATCTTTTCAAAGATGTACCCAAGAACTTCTTACCTGATTGCCTGATGATTTTTATGAAAAAAATTATTTCAAGAATTTCTGAAGGAATTGCTTCAGCGAATATTATTAGAAGATAATTTTAAAAGGACTCATACAGGAATCAGGAAATTTTAGGTTAGTCCTCATAAAAGTTCGTAATTTCCAAAAGAGTTAGCTATAAGGATGCTAAGGATGCTTGCAACCACCATCCTCCCCTCACCGAAAAGCTGACTACGCCCTTGCTATCATCACATGGTCGCACATGTTCCTCGGCTTTGCGAACGATATTTATTGATCTTATTAGCGTCGATGGTTTGTCAGTGGAGAAACCTTAGGCCCCTCTAGCAGCTAGGATCGGCTTGACGATAGACTACCAAGAACTAAATACATGATTGCGGGTAGAAACAGAGGTAGGCATAGTGATGTTAGTGCTGAAGTAGTGATTGATGAGGATGTGTTTGAAGTTATTGAAGAATTTGTTTATCTTGGATCACTTGTGATGCGCGACAATGACTTTTTCCGTCAAGTGAAAATGCGAATTGCAGCTGCGAATAGAGCTTGGGTCCTGTAATTTGCACTTGCAAACGAAATTCGCTCTGTATAAGACGTTGATTTTCCCGGTAGCCCTTTACGGTCACGAGGCATGGACGTTAAATGTGTGGACGTCAAAACTTTATAAGTTTTTGAACGTAAACCTCTGTGGAATATTTTTGGCGGAAACCAGAAAAAGATGTTTGGCGCAGATGAATGAATCAAGAGTAATATCAAGTATACAAAGAAGTGAATAAAATACGGAAAACTTCAGTGGGCTGGATATGTAATGCGCATAGCGAAAACAATATTCAGTAGGGAACCACTATAGGGCACAGGACTCATACTTATTCTAAGATTAACTGCTAGGTTTATCCACTTACCTGGAAGTCCCTCTCATGCAGGCACACCGAAATGTCTTCGGTTTTCTCCAAATTCGGCAGCAGTTCATCCAGTACCCACTGCCGATCCTGCTCACTGTAGCTCACAAACACATCGTACATGTAGCAACCCCCAACGGACACCAAACTGTGCTTCCTCAGCAGGGCTTCGTTTTTGTGCTTCAGCAAACTCAACACCGTAGCATTCCGCACGATAATGCAAAAGTACTTGATGTACTCCCACTTGGAGATGTAGATGATGAACGCCACCAGGGCGAACCCGAAAAACATCAACGTAAACTTGACTATATTCGCCGTCGTGGAGCTGGGCGCCACCCCGAGGTTCCAGTTGTCCAGAAGCGTCCGATCGAATGTGCACCGTTCCTGCTCGAACAGGTAGAACTCCGAATTGTCCAGGTCGATGCATTTGTAGTCTTCCTCGTCGAAGTCAATGATCTGAATGTTAAGGTTGTATAGGGGATGATCTATGTATTCGTCGGAAATGTCGCTTTCTTCTTCTTCAGAGACGTCGGTGTCGTTGTTGCAATCGATACGGAAGAATCGGGATGTTAACCGGGAGTTCACCATGTTACGGTAGACTCTCGACGAGGGTCGATTTCGATTGTACTTGTCGAGACTTTCCTGGAACTTGGCCGTACTGCTATACATGGTCTCTACGTAACTGTGGATTACCCGAAACAGCACATTGTAGTCATCCTCCGCTTTGTGCAGTTCGTCCGACGACGGTGGGATAGATGTAGTTGTCGTAGTCATTTCCGACTGTAAACTTCTTGGTTGTTTTTCAACTGCAGTTGTTAATCGCAGTGCAGATTTATCTGTGGTACGCAACGTAGTCGAAGTGATTTCTTTCGCGTGTTCCCATACCTCACCTTGGGAAAATAGGTGGTCATCTAGGTAATCCACGTCCAAATCCTCAGTAGATAGGTCCTGAATTTGATTAACGATGCTCTGCAGAAGACACGCGATGACTTGAGAGGTTTTTGCCGCTAGTTCGATGAACTCGCGCAACAAGCAATGACATACGAAGCTGTTCTGCCCAATAGCGATGAACTCCACAGATGCCAGATCGTACAGCATTTCCGTTGTCAGTACGTTTATATTATTGGCGGAGAGATCCAAAATGAACAAGTTATCGTTACCTTCGAATACTCGCTGGTGCCAATTGCTAACATGATTGTTACTTAGATCCAGAATCTCCAAGGCTCCCATATTGGCGAAGGTAACGTTGGTCAACTGGTTGATATTGTTGTGTCCCAAAAGTAGAACCTTCAAGCTGATCATCCCGTTTAACCATTGAAGGTGCTTTACTGTAGAGTTTTCACAGACCAAGATTTCCAGGTTGGCGTTGAATCCCCGTGCTTCGCTGGCATCATGGTGAATCGCTGTCGTAATCCCTGGATTTCCGGATATGTCTAGCACCTTGAGGGAACCGTTCATCATCGACCCCACGATGATAGGTATTCCGGTGTAGCAAAGACTTAACTGTACGACCGCCACGCTGCGAAATGCTCTTGCACTGTACGACAATAGCTTGGTGTACGATAAGTCTAGGAATGACAGATTGCCCAACGGAATGAACACATCTTCGCTGAGGTCCAATCCCTCGGTTAGAGAACTGTACGGATCTGCCTGTTGCTCATAGCCTATGAGACCGCTTAACTGTTCCTGATTTATGTAGGACAAATCCAGATGGCGAAGCTTGGACAATCCGTTGAAATGGTTAGAATTGAGGTTCGTCAGGCTGTTGTGTGCAAGAAATAGTTTTACCAGATTTGGCGTATTGACGAACGCTTTGTTTGGCAGACTGTTAAAACCGCAATGGCGAAGGTCGAGGACCCGTAGATTTTGCAGAACTGGTAAGCTGAAAGCTGCAAAAGATCGAGTTTATTCGTATTCTGATTCTCTCTCAAAGGCCACTACTTACGGATCAGCACATTTCCCATCAACGACATGAATGAGAGGGTGCCATTGACCAAAGTCAGCTCCGATTTAGGCACCGCAGTTATACCGCTGAAGGCTAAGGACAAGTAAATCAGTCTCTAAAAAAATCAGATAAGTTTAAAATTAGAAATTTTGAACAACGCTATCGTACGCAAACAAACCTTCTGATTGTAATGACCCAGAAACGGCTTTATCTCGTTAATAAGCCTCAACGAGGAGTTGTGCGAAAGGTCCAGAAAGGTGCCTTCAATATCTGGAAAGCAAATCGGAAGGCCATTAGCTGTGTTTCGATCATCCAAGGCCATAATTATATTGACAGCATACAGGGGGATATACAAATACTCGTGGAAGTAATTTTCGCAATTGAGTTCAAATAATAAGCTTATCCGGGGTATTGTTTGGTTGATCGATCACAAACAGCTGCAGCTAATGGTAGACTTAATGCCGAACGAAAATGTTCGGATATTTTTTTCCGCTGGTATCATCATAAATCATACTTTTTGGACGTTCATTCGATAAGGCGCGAACAGCATTGATAAGCTGATGTAGTGATTTGTTTTCAAATTGTCATTGTCGTGTATTATTTGCACCGTAATTACATGACATACGTGAATCCAATTGATCCGTGTATTTACGTAGTCATAATTAAATTTTGGTTTA
>NC_085138.1:317262877-317287877 GCF_035046485.1 Aedes albopictus
TGGTCTGGTACCCAATTCAGTACATCCGCTCCACGTAATGTACCGTACCTCTTTTGATTTGTGATATATTACGCGGAACATTACTCTCTTCATTCGGATAGCGGCTATGTAACCCATTGGATTACAAGCCTCCATCAAACATGAAGCGATTAATCCGAGACTGAAGACGTATGAAGCGCTTTGCGACGAGAAAATTTTTCGGCTGCGCCGCTATTTTCAAACTACGACTATAATTGCTCATTACTGTTTACAAAATGTACCTAAGTGTCAAATAAAAAAAAGGTATCATTGACCGTTGAGAACCCCTCCCAGAGAAAATTTCTGGCTACGCCACAGTCGCTCATGCTTTACAATACAGTTGGAAAAACTAGAAAAACACCTGGCCACAATGATGCATAACCGGACCGGAAGTGTCGGTGAGCCAGCCCCACCATTAGCAATTAGTTTAGATTTTTGTTCTAATTGTACCGAGTGTGTGTTTCGGTACGTTTAGAAATAAATAACTTGTCAACGCCTGATCGTAGTTTTTTTTTCAAATCCAGCAATAAAATTTAATATTTGACGGTGTTTTCAAGGAAAACGGTAATTACAATCAATTAAGATAAAGGCTTCTAGCTTACTTGCATGTTGGACGTTCAAGCAGGTGCTGACGGCAGGTTGCTGCCCTGCGATTGAACCGACGTACCACCGATAATCGTGGAAGTGTCCAACGGAGGTGATGGGACGTCCGTCCTCAGCGCTGCCAACCGTTTTTCGATTTCTTTGTCGAAGTCGTTTAGCTGTGCCAGCGTTGGTTGACCTGCTGGGGGTTGCAGTCCTGCTCCGGGTACCGTTGGTGGCCCTGCCGGTGTAACCGCCACATGATTTGCAGCTAGGTTCATGTCGAGCAAATCGGACAGTTCCTGTTCCAGCTCCAGATCGTCGACGTCGGCGTTCTGCGGTGCGCTGATCATTGTCTGCATTTCGTCCTGTTGTTCCATGATCTAAAAAAAAAAACAGAACTATTCATTAGAAGGGCTGGCAGAGCGATCAGGTGGCAAAATAATAGAAACCTAGTGATCCATCTAAGTATAAGTATAAGCTCCAAAATTCTTATTAAATCTCTTAAAAGGACACATACCTCCTTCATCTCCGCCAACGTGTCGTCCACACTGTCCAGCGTGATACCGGTCTCGGCAAAGGCCTTCTTCAGCGCATTCGAACCAATCTTGTACGCATCGATAACGTGACGATCGCTCTGCGAATCGTGAATCCGTGACATCATCGTCTGAACGTTATCCAGCACGTTCATCTTCTTCTCCAGGTTTTTCTCCAGCAGGTGTTTCTTCCGCAGGTTGGACTTGGCCAGCTGTTTCTTCCCTTCACGTAGGTTTTCCTTCACCACCGTCATCGCGTCGGAGATGTTTTGCTCCAACCGGTCAATCACCTTCATCAGATCGTGCTCGGTTTGTTCCAGATTGTAGATGGACCGTTCGATGTCCGTTATGGGCTGGGCTTGGGCCCCAGGGGCAGCGAATTTCAGAAGGATCTTTTTCTCGTGCTCCATTTCCGAGGGCAACTTCTCCATGACGATACGCTGTCGACAGAACAAATGATGCAATACCAGGTCCAGTCCATCGCTTTTGATGTCAAGATCTTTGACTAGTTCTAAGAGAGCATTCTTCGACAGGAGCACATTCAGTTTGTTCTCTTTCTGTATCAGCTTCTCGAGCAGTTCAGATTGACTCTATAAAGTTAAAAAAAATATTACTTATTTAATTGCCTAACACCCAACCCTCACTTACCTTAACAACATCCATGCAAACGAATTCAGCACTTTCATCGAATGCACTCCCCACTATCCGGTCCTTCACTGCGCCGAATCCCCACCCCAGCGGCCGTTTCACCAGAACATCCATCGCCCATCCTCCCCAACTGTCCTGGGGAACCCGGTCGAACTCATTCTTCGCCTGCAGTCGTCCATCCTTCATCATGTCCTCGAACACCACCTTCAGACAGTACGGACTGGTACCTTTCCGCCGGAACACCCGCTTCAGCTCGGTAATGGACACCGCGGCGCAGCCCTTGTGCTCGCAGTATTTCACAATCAGCTCCTTCCAGAAGCGCATTTTTGAATCGTAGTTTTCCGGGTTGACCGCTCGGGTGCGGAACTCGGACAGCAGCACACCCATCCGTGAGTCATCTCGCCAGGTTTCCGGGTAAAACGATTCCTCCAACACGTACATCGGCTGGGTATTGGGAGCAAACGATTTGCGAGCCATTGTCACTTGATTTCACGTAAGATTTTAGCTCTTTATGTTTATTATTTAAAAAAATTAATCTATTTTTGGAAAAGTGCGTTACATTTTTCAATGCAAAAAAAAAACTGAATTTAAATCGCAAGAAAACAATGTTGTTTATGTTTACATCGAAAGATTCAAAAAATTAATCACGACTGAAGGCAGCAGGGCTGAACATGAGTCGACATAAGGTTAGTGATGGCTCGACGTAGGACTACACAAATGGTTTCTAGTAATCCTACATTATTCGCCTCCAAACGTCATCACCCCACCGCAAAATCGCTAGCGTAGAACGATCGACGCGCCACCATTTTGCGAATGTTGGAGAGCACAGGTACCCTTTTCGCGGTGTTGCTTCACCGTAAACAACACCGCGAAGAAGGTACCTACACCCTCCACTATTCGAAAGATGGTGGCGCGTCGATCGTTGCAGTTTATCGTTTGACAGTCAATAGAGATCTGCGGAGGCGGCCATTGTGAGCCAATCATGCAGAGAGAACTGTCAAAGTGTGAGCCAAATGAACATGCTTATCATTCGTAGGAAGGCGTGTTTGAACGGTATTGCAATAATCGGAACTAAATATTGGGTATCTCAATAATGTTTAGACTACTGTGATAATTTGAGAATCCACTGAATCACCATTTCCCAGCGAAATTTCACACTAATCAAACTTATTTTGTTTACCTGTTGTGCATCCGACGCCCCTGTCATGAACTCAACCGAACTTGTGTATGTCAGCCGCTGCGAAGTCGTGTGCGAAATTCGACTGTGATGATAATGAATTTCAGCCGAGTCTAAATGGGTGCAAATGTCGCAATAAATTAAAATTATTTATTTTTAATATCGAGATATTGGCGGCAATCAAGGGGTTGGAAACTCTGACACCCTGGAATGTGCTGAAGTGTGCTGATCGGGTGTTTTTGGGTGTTTCTCGGTGCATGAGCAGTTCAATGACGTTTTTGACAGCTCATGGGATAGACGTCATTCTTTTTCAATTTACTGGCAACACTTTTCGAGATTCTCCTCATCAGTTGTTTGTTTTGATGGTAGTGGAAGGAATCTGAAGGAATCAATCGTGGCCCGGGTGAAAAGCGATAACAATCAAGGGGTTGGAAACTCTGACACCTTGTGTTAAACACCCGTTTCACACACCAAAAACACCTTTTGACACACTTCGACACCTTTCAGATGTGCTACCAGGATATTTTTTTATTTTTCTGACATCATTGGCCTGCCGATGTTTTTGTTTTGTTGATTTAAATTCGCAGTCGCAGTGCAGAACACAAAAGTGCTCGCAAAAATCTGTGCGCGTTCGAAGAAATATGATCGTCTGCCTCCAAATCACATGGGATCGGGACAAATGGTCGTTGGATTGCTCGGAACCGGGAAGAGGCAGTAACGGAAGACCGGATGAGTTTACACTGGAGAGCTTCGACCCGCCCAGCTTAAAAGATTCGATACAGCTGGTAGACGAAATCCTGTGTCAACACCATCATGGACCGGATGACGAAACTCGACTACTCTGTCGCCGCCGCCGCCGCAGCCCAAGACCAAAATAAAGGAGGCCGACTGCCAGACGTTTAACACCGGTAACCAAGATTTTCAAGGAGCAGCAAGTGAGGAAGCCGGAAAAGGTCTTGACCAGCCGAGCGTAGCAATCAGGTTGGAACGAGGATCCTGGTGCAACAGCGGAATTCCGTGAGGGCCTGCCAGGGTCAACCACCGGTGGGTAACCGGTACGGAAGTGGTGTGGAGATAACCTGGTGGTATGGGTGCTGACAACGGTGGAAATCGGCGGCGCTTCAGTCGTTGCCCGTCGTACAGCCGGTGATTTCCGTTTGACGGATCGTCCGAAACGATTGAGTCCACCAGAACTGTTTGACCAACGTATGTGTGAATGGTGTGAATTCACAAAAGTTCATCTTGAGCTGTTTCCAGACATGATCAGCAGCTTCTCTTGGAGCAGCAAGTGAAAACGCCGGAACACGATCAACCACCGAGTAACCGGTACGGAAGTGGTGGTGGAAGGGATGCTGATAACGGTGGACAATCGCGCCCGGATACGCATCAGTTTACTACCGAAAGCAACAGCGAGGAATGTAAATTGTAGTCGTATTGAGAAAGTATTCTTTTCTGTTTTTGGACGGTTTTTTACTTTCAGTTCGAGTTTTAGTTTAACGTTAATAGTGAGTTACATTTTGTGATTTAATACGAGCACTATTCACACTTACGATCAGAAAAAAATGGAACTAATATGCCAACAATAAATTGTATTGAAAGTAAAGTAAACAGTGTATTAAAAGTGAAGTACGAAAGTCTAATCCGCCCTTGATATCCAAATTGTACTGAAAAATCATGTAAATGATGTAATGTGGATTCAAGAAAGCTATGCTTCATTTTATATTTCGCATTGAAATCGGCAAAGTTAAAAGTTCTTGCTTCTGGTGTAAATTCCCCACTAAAAACTCCTTCCTAAACCAGCAATGATCCCTTCCCAAGACGTCGGATTGATTAGATTCTATCTTGCTCTGAACGAAACTAGCGCTTCTTCGAGAACTGACTTCCGAAAAACCAATATTTTTATTTTAATAATAATTCAATCTTGTTATAATCTGGGACGTTATAATTACAATTCCTCTTATGCAATTCCACCTTCCACCTTCATCCATGTTTCCCTTCAGCTCGGTGTGCTTGATCGTTAGCGCGGCACTTCAGTTGTTGCCCGTGGTACAGCTGGACGGCTTGATCGAAGTTGACCGACGCATGAAGTCACGTTCACCATCGCTGTGATCAGTTTCATAGTGGCCATGATTGCCGTGTGACGGATCGTTCAAAGTGATTGAGTGCACCGGAACTGTTTGACCAACGTCTGTGTGAAGTCACAAAAGAGATCTTGAGCTGTTTCCTTGGTTGATCTCGTCAAACTACTCAGACTCGGACATCGTCCGGATGCTCACTGTTGCAGCTCTGTGGTAATTTGGCCTATTAGAACTAGTTCATCAGCGTAGTCAATACCGATTGGGATTCGAATCCTTTCAGGATGTATTTCTCGATCCAGCCGTCCACGATTGTGGTGATAGCCGACTTCGAGTATCTCCGAATAAAATACATTTTTTTCTCATCCGTTGCACTTTCCAATCCGTCACCACCACTAGCAGATGAGCGCGAATACATTTCTTGGAGTTTTGAACTTCTTGTTCAACTGCTGCTGCTGCATCGTAACGCGTTCCGAGCCCGAGTCCGAATATGAATTCACCGTTCCGACGTAGTCTGGATCGTACCGATTGTTATCAAGGGGTTGGAAACTCTGACACCCTGGAATGTGCTGAAGTGTGCTGATCGGGTGTTTTTGGGTGTTTCTCGGTGCATGAGCAGTTCAATGACGTTTTTGACAGCTCATGGGATAGACGTCATTCTTTTTCAATTTACTGGCAACACTTTTCGAGATTCTCCTCATCAGTTGTTTGTTTTGATGGTAGTGGAAGGAATCTGAAGGAATCAATCGTGGCCCGGGTGAAAAGCGATAACAATCGGTACGATCCAGACTACGTCGGAACGGTGAATTCATATTCGGACTCGGGCTCGGAACGCGTTACGATGCAGCAGCAGCAGTTGAACAAGAAGTTCAAAACTCCAAGAAATGTATTCGCGCTCATCTGCTAGTGGTGGTGACGGATTGGAAAGTGCAACGGATGAGAAAAAAATGTATTTTATTCGGAGATACTCGAAGTCGGCTATCACCACAATCGTGGACGGCTGGATCGAGAAATACATCCTGAAAGGATTCGAATCCCAATCGGTATTGACTACGCTGATGAACTAGTTCTAATAGGCCAAATTACCACAGAGCTGCAACAGTGAGCATCCGGACGATGTCCGAGTCTGAGTAGTTTGACGAGATCAACCAAGGAAACAGCTCAAGATCTCTTTTGTGACTTCACACAGACGTTGGTCAAACAGTTCCGGTGCACTCAATCACTTTGAACGATCCGTCACACGGCAATCATGGCCACTATGAAACTGATCACAGCGATGGTGAACGTGACTTCATGCGTCGGTCAACTTCGATCAAGCCGTCCAGCTGTACCACGGGCAACAACTGAAGTGCCGCGCTAACGATCAAGCACACCGAGCTGAAGGGAAACATGGATGAAGGTGGAAGGTGGAATTGCATAAGAGGAATTGTAATTATAACGTCCCAGATTATAACAAGATTGAATTATTATTAAAATAAAAATATTGGTTTTTCGGAAAGTCAGTTCTCGAAGAAGCGCTAGTTTCGTTCAGAGCAAGATAGAATCTAATCAATCCGACGTCTTGGGAAGGGATCATTGCTGGTTTGGGAAGGAGTTTTTAGTGGGGAATTTACACCAGAAGCAAGAACTTTTAACTTTGCCGATTTCAATGCGAAATATAAAATGAAGCATAGCTTTCTTGAATCCACATTACATCATTTACATGATTTTTCAGTACAATTTGGATATCAAGGGCGGATTAGACTTTCGTACTTCACTTTTAATACACTGTTTACTTTACTTTAAATACAATTTATTGTTGGCATATTAGTTCCATTTTTTTCTGATCGTAAGTGTGAATAGTGCTCGTATTAAATCACAAAATGTAACTCACTATTAACGTTAAACTAAAACTCGAACTGAAAGTAAAAAAACGTCCAAAAACAGAAAAGAATACTTTCTCAATACGACTACAATTTACATTCCTCGCTGTTGCTTTTGGTAGTAAACTGATGCGTATCCGGGCGCGATTGTCCACCGTTATCAGCATCCCTTCCACCACCACTTCCGTACCGGTTACTCGGTGGTTGATCGTGTTCCGGCGTTTTCACTTGCTGCTCCAAGAGAAGCTGCTGATCATGTCTGGAAACAGCTCAAGATGAACTTTTGTGAATTCACACCATTCACACATACGTTGGTCAAACAGTTCTGGTGGACTCAATCGTTTCGGACGATCCGTCAAACGGAAATCACCGGCTGTACGACGGGCAACGACTGAAGCGCCGCCGATTTCCACCGTTGTCAGCACCCATACCACCAGGTTATCTCTGTCCACACCACTTCCGTACCGGTTACCCACCGGTGGTTGACCCTGGCAGGCCCTCACGGAATTCCGCTGTTGCACCAGGATCCTCGTTCCAACCTGATTGCTACGCTCGGCTGGTCAAGACCTTTTCCGGCTTCCTCACTTGCTGCTCCTTGAAAATCTTGGTTACCGGTGTTAAACGTCTGGCAGTCGGCCTCCTTTATTTTGGTCTTGGGCAGCGGCGGCGGCGGCGACAGAGTAGTCGAGTTTCGTCATCCGGTCCATGATGGTGTTGACACAGGATTTCGTCTACCAGCTGTATCGAATCTTTTAAGCTGGGCGGGTCGAAGCTCTCCAGTGTAAACTCATCCGGTCTTCCGTTGCTGCCTCTTCCCGGTTCCGAGCAATCCAACGACCATTTGTCCCGATCCCATGTGATTTGGAGGCAGACGATCGTATTTCTTCGAACGCGCACAGATTTTTGCGAGCACTTTTGTGTTCTGCACTGCGACTGCGAATTTAAATCAACAAAACAAAAACATCGGCAGGCCAATGATGTCAGAAAAATAAAAAAATATCCTGGTAGCACATCTGAAAGGTGTCGAAGTGTGTCAAAAGGTGTTTTTGGTGTGTGAAACGGGTGTTTAACACAAGGTGTCAGAGTTTCCAACCCCTTGACGGAATTCGATAAATACGAAAAAGTGATAAAAGTGCACTTTGCCTATTTTGCGCCATGGCACTTTTTGGCGGAGTCAAGTTTTTCGTAGGATCCTCATTCCTGCCACCAGATGCGGAGGGATCGATAGCTTCCGTCAGATTTGCCTGTATTTAACAAAACCTTATGCCACAGACAAACAGACGTAACACCTTGAATGATTTTCATGAAAATTCATCGCCCAGTTCACACTACCATCACCTGGTGGAAAAGTTGCACGAATCACTGTGTTGTGCCATATCGTCAACAGAAGGCGCTAGTGTGAAACGTCAAACGCATAGAAAAACGATGCGCGCGCCTCTGGTTGTGAAAGCCACAAGGGAAGATTCAAATATTACGTCCATCAATTTTTGGGATTTCTAGACCCCCCCTCCCCCCTCTGTCACGCATTTTCCCTATACCTAATACACGTAGTGTCACACTTTTGTAGACCCCCCCCTCCCCCAAATGTTGGACGTAATTTTTGAACGTTCCCCAACTATGAAAATTTAAAATGATCGTTAAAAGCGTGGTCGATGGGAAATTCGCAAGTGTTACGTCTGTTTGTCTGTGCTTATGCTTTTAAATTCAACAACGTGTTTGTCGTTCAGAATACTGTGAAATTGATTTCAGTGTATACTTTATGGACTTGTAGGATAGGCCGAGAAATTCCTTCTGATTTGCAATCAGGCCTTAAATTTTAAAGCCGACGCGTGTGACAATAGAGCTAATAAACTATAGAGGAAGAATGTCGCTGGCGTCGCCGCCGCAACATCTCTTGCTGGCGGAGATAGGCAGGGATATAAGTGTCAAAGCGAAAAAGTATGCACTTTGACAGATGGATACCCGACATGTCTTCGAGCGAGAACAAAGGGAACACCAGCGACATTCGTCCTCTATAGTTTATTAACTCTATTCGTGTGACAGCTGATTTTTATTTTCATCTGCAACAACAGCGCCACGCGTATAGCTGGGTAGCTGGTTAGATTAGTACTGTGTGAGCAACCCTGCATACGGTTTCAGCCGGTCGACATGCATGATGAGTCGACATTCTTTTGGGCAACACTGGCACATCTTTGTTTTGACTTTTTATTTGGCTGTCAGTCAGCAAAAATTTTCGCTGAGCAGCAGTTTTCATTCGCGAGTTCGTCGGTCGGTCGCCTTGTTGAAAAATTGTGCTACTGTTTGTGCAATCATCTGAACAATCATTCATTTTATATTTATACTTTCACTGCATTGGCAAGATAAAACTTAAGCGTATCTTTTGCGTTGTTGGAAAAGCTTGTACGGTGGTGCGTTTCTTGTCCCTTTAGTTTCGTTTAATGTATCAACAACTTTGCCGTCGCGTCTCATGGACTACAGTGCGTGAGGGAAATCTGCTAGCAGCAAGGTAGCTTACTCAATGACATCATGAGATTCGTGATTACATCAATAACATTTGCGCGATTCCCGGATGTTGTTCTGATGAAGTATTTATTTCTTTCAGGAATTCTTTGCTCGTTCGAGCTTCGGGAAGATTTGTGCACAACAGTAGCAGCAGGTCGCATCAAACCGGAAGTGCCACTAGCAACATCGCCATGGAGACGACCTTGGCCAACAATATACCACTGCCGAAGCTGTCGAACGGAACGGTCGCGATGGGAGCTGGAAAGCTGACCCGGTTCGATAACATAACTAAGTCCCAACAGGACAGCCGCAACTACCGGGGACTGCAGCTGGAGAATGGTCTGAAAGTGCTGTTGATTTCCGATCCCAGCACGGACAAGTCGGCGGCTGCGCTTTCGGTGGAAGTGGGCCATCTGAGCGATCCGGACGAGATTCCCGGGCTGGCGCACTTCTGCGAGCATATGCTGTTCCTGGGGACGAAGAAGTACGTAAACGAGAACGATTACATGTCTTTTCTGTCGGAGAACGGAGGAAGCTCGAATGCGGCGACCTACGCGGACACTACCAAGTATTACTTCGATGTTGTCCCGGAGAAGCTACCGGAGGCATTGGATCGATTTTCGCAGTTCTTCATTGCTCCACTGTTCACGGAATCGGCCACTGAGAGGGAGATCAATGCAGTCCACTCAGAACACGAGAAAAACCTCTCAATGGACGTCTGGCGCATCCGCCAGGTGAACAAGTCGCTGTGCGATCCGAAACATCCGTACAACAAGTTCGGCACCGGAAGCAAGAAGACCCTGCTGGAAGATCCCAAAATCAGCAACATCAACATCCGGGAAGCACTGATGGAATTCCATGCCAAATGGTACTCGGCCAACATCATGAGCCTGGCCGTCTTCGGGAAAGAATCGCTAGATGAGCTGGAGGCGATGGTAGTGGGAATGTTTTCCGAAATCGAGAACAAAAATGTGACGTCCCCGCAGTGGAAGGATCTGCCCTACAGCGAGGATCAGTTAGCAACCAAGACGAAGGTAAGTGAAATGTTCCATAAAAAATATTTTATTGTGAATTATCTACATAGACTAACAGAATATTCAGTCAGTATTGGGTAACTGACCCATATGAATAGGTAACCCAGCAAATATGGGAATGATATGCGATCATAGGCAGTACATTACTAGATACTAATTATCTCATCAAGTATCGAAAATCAAGTGGTTTAAAATTAACTGAGTTATTGCAGCAAGTGCCCAAAATAGGCTCCTCTGTCCAATACCATTGTGTAATAAAAATCCAAATCCTTCTGAAAGTTACCTTGGATTTTTTCCCTGAAAATCCTGATTGTTTTTTCAGATGTTTCTTGAGGAATTTATACTTTACTTGGTTTAATCATCGCATGATTTTATCATTATTAACTTCTTGAGGCACTTCTAGGCCCCGAAGCAACAAAAGAAAAAAATGTCGAGATCCAGTGATGATGATGATGAGAACCATTTCAATCTTATCATAAAATTCACCAAATAACAAGCATGGTTGAATGTCTAAATTTTGTGAGTCCATCCAAAGATTCCACCAAAAATTCGTCCAGAATTTATTTCAGAAACGGATTCCTTTTTTTTTCTAGATATTCCTACAGAAATTCTTCCAGGAATTTGTTAAGAAAGCTTTCCTGGGATTTTCTAAGGAATTCCTCATGGGATGGCTTCCGGGATTCCTTAAGGGGTTTCACCCGTGAATTTCCTCTGTGTTCTTTTCAGGGACAACTCCAGGGATTATTTCTGAAAATCCTCCAATGATTCTTCCTGGAACTTTTTTTTATAATTCCTTCAGTAGTTCCTCTTGGAATTCTTTCAGGAACTCCCCCAGGAATTAATCCAGTACTTCCTCCAGGAAATGTTTAGGGATTCCCTTAGGAATTCCCCTTGGTATTTTCATCTGTGATTTCTTCAAGAATTGTTCCTGGGATTCCTCTAAGAATACAGAGATTCACCCGAAAATTTCTTCTGTGGTTCTTTCAGGAACAACTCCAGGGAGAATTCTCCAAGGATTCCCCCAGGAACTCTTTTTGCATTCCTTCAAGAGTTTCTCTTGGAATTGCTTCCAGGCTTCCTCCTGGAGTTTCTTCAGGAATTCCTGCAGGAATTCCTTCAGGAACTGCAACAGAGATGCCTCAAGGAGTTCCTCCATGAACCCTTCTTAGGATTCCTTCACGATTTCTCCAAAAATTCCATTCGTGTGATTTCTTCAGGAATTCTTCCTGGTATCCCTCCACGAATTTCTACAGGGATTCCTTCACGAACTATTCCAGAGATTCCTCTGGAAATTGCTGCAGGGATACCTCTAAAAATTCCACCAGGGACTCCTCCAGGAATTCTTCTAGAGATTTCTCTAAGAGTTTCTCCAGAGATTCCTCCGGGAATCCCTGCAGGCATTCCTCTTGTATATCTCCAGGGGATCCTCCGAAAATTTCGTCAATACTTCACTCGGGAATTCCTTCAGTGGTTCTTTCTGGAACAACTTATATTAAAAATTCCTCCAAAGATTCTCCCTGGATTTCTTCTTAGGATTCCTTCAGGAATTCTTCCTTGTATTCTCCAAGAAACTCCTCCAGGAATTTATTAAGTACTTTCTCCACAAACTGTTTAGATATTCCCTTAGGAATTCCTCTTGAAATTGCTTCCGGGATTCCTTCTGGAGTTTCTTCGGGAACTCCTCTAGGGTTTTTTTCAGGAACTGCTACTGGGATTTCTCGACGAACTCTTCTAAGGATTCCTTCAGAATTTCTCAAAGAATTCCATCTGAGATTTTTTTGGGAATTACTCCTGGTATTTCCTTACAAATTTCTTAGGAGATTCCTCCAGAAAAATTTCTCTAAAAATTCCTCTACAGATTTCTCCAGGAGTTCCTCTGGCGTTTCCCTCAGGAATTCCTACAGGCATTCCTCTAGGGTATCCTCTAGGTATCCCTTCGAGAATTCCTACAGGAATTCTTTCAGGAATTTCTCCAAGAATTCCTCCAGTGATTCTTCCTTGGATTCTTGCAGAGATTTCTCCATGAATTCTTCCAGCGATTCCTGCAGGTATTCCTCCAGATATTCCTCCAGGAATTGCTTAAGGAACTCATCCAGGAATTGCTCCGGGAATTCCTCAGGAACTCATTCAGGAATTCTCCAAGGGATTCCTCCAAGCATTTTTCCTGAGACTCCTACAGGAATTCCTCCAAAGATTTCTCTAGGAATTACTTCAGGAATTCCACCATGTATTCTTCCAAGGATTCCACCTTGGATGCTTGCAGAGATTTCTCCAGGAATTCTTTCAGAGATTCCTCCTGCTATTTCTTCATATGTTCCTCTAGGAATTGCTTCAGGGACTCCTCCAAGATTTCATCCAGGAATTTCTCCTGGGTCTGCTCGAGGAATTCCTCCAGAAATAACCCCAGGAATTTCTTCAGGGATATCTCCAAGAATTTCACCAGAAATCAGGGAATTCCTCCATAAATTCTGTCAGCAATTCAACCAGGAATTTTCTGAAGAAATCCTTCATGGATTCCTTCGGAAATTCAGGGATATCTCCAAGAATTTCACCAGGAATCAGGGAATTCCTCCATAAATTCTGTCAGCAATTCAACCAGGAATTTTCTGAAGAAATCCTTCATGGATTCCTTCGGAAATTCGTCCAGGATTTTCTCTAGGAATACCTTCTGGATTTTTTCCTGGGATTCTTGCAGGAATTCTTCCAGAATATCCTTCAGGAATTGCTGCAGGAATTTTGGAATCAGAAATTGCTGCTGAGAATTCCTCCAGGAACTCCTTCAGGAATTTTTCCAGGGATTCTTTCAGTAATTCGTTCAACGATTTTTCCAAGAACTCCTCCAGAAATTCCTCAAGAAATTCCTTCAGAAATTATCAAGGGACTGCTTCAGAAATTTCTCCCAGAGGTACTCTAGAGAAGCCTCCAAAAATTCATCCATTAATTGAATTAAAAGAATTCCTCTAGAGATTCCTCCAGGAATTCCTTCATGGATTTTCCAGCAGTTCACACAGGAATACCTCCAGGTATTCCTCCTGGATTTCATTTAGGATTTACTCCAGGAACTCCTCCCTGAATTTCTCCGAGAATTGATCCAGGAATTGCTCCCGAACAACCCTCAGAAATTTTGTCATCAACTTCTCCAGGAATTCTCCAGAAATTCTTCTAGGGAATTTTTCAAGAATACTTTCAGAAATTTTTCAGGGATTTCTCCAGGAATATTTCCAGAGATTTCTTCAGGAATCGCTTCAAAGATTCCTCCTGAGATTTGTCGACAATTTTTTACAAGGATTTTCCCAGGGATTTCTCTAGAAAATCCTTCGAAGATTCCTTCTGGAAATCATCCAGAAATTTCTCCAGGTAATCCTCCAAAAATTCCTCCAAGCATTCTCCCATCAATTTCTCTAAGGCTTTCTGCAGAAATTGTTCCAGGAAATTCTCCAGGAATATCTTCAGGATTTTTTAGGGATTCCTCCAGGCAATTCTCCAGGAATTCTTACAAAGATTCCTCCAGGAATTGCTTCAGGGATCTCTCCCCATCATTTTTTTCTACGGTTTCCCCCAGGGATTCCTTCAGGAATTCCTTCTCCAGAAATATAGAAATAATAAAAATATTAATAGAAATGTCCCAGAATTCCTCTACAGATTCCTCCAGAAATTCCTCCCAGGATTCTTTCAGGAAATCCTCCTGGAACTACTCAAAAGTTTTTTTTTTAGAAATTTCTCCAGGTATTCCTCCCAGAACTCCTCTGGAGATTTCGTCAGGGATTGCTCCAAGAATTTATTCAAGAATTCCTTCAGGAAATTCTCCAGGAATTCCTGCTGGGTCTCATCCGAAAATTGCTCCAGCAATTCCTCCAGGGATTACACCAGAAATTTGTTCAGAAGTTCCTCCAGGCATTCCTTCAGGATTCTCTCTAGAGATTTTTCCATGAATTGCTTCAAGGATAAATCCAGGAATTCCTTCAACAATTTCTCTAAGAGCCGATTTCTTCACCCTGGCTTAGGCGTTAAGCCAGGTTTAACTATATGGGTAAGCCTGGCTTACGAGTTAAGCCGAGGTGAAGAAATCGGCCCTAAGAATTCCTCCAAGGATGCCTTCAGAAATTTCTCTGAGATTTCCTCTAGATATTCCTCAAGGGAATTCTTCTGAATTTTTTCTAGGGATAACTTCCTGATTTTTTTCAGAAATTTCTCCAGGAATTCCTCCCAGAATTCCTCTGGAGATTTTTCCAGGGATTGCTCCAAGAACTTATCCGAGGATTTCTTCAGGAAATTCTCCAGGAATTCTGGATTTCATCCAAGAATTTATCCAGGAATTCCTCTAGGTATACTTCCAGGAATTCCTCCGGGAATTCTTCCAGGGATTGCTCCAGGAATACCTGAAGTGATTTCTACAGAAATTCCTCTCAAGCATTTTTTTAGGGATGTGCCCAAGAATGTTTCCAGTATTACCTGATTATTTTTTTTAATTATTTCAAGAATTTCTGGAGGAATTTCTCCAGCTACTAGTATTGGAAGATAATTTAAAAAGGATGCATACAGGAACCAGGAAATTATCCAAGGATTTCAGGAATCCCTCCAGCAGTTTCTCCAGAAGTTTATTCAGGGATTCCATTAGCAATTCATACAATAAGCAAGACAGTAAGTCCTCCAGTGATTCTTCCAAGCAACACACATGCCAGAAAAGTGTCACCCACGGCACCGCAGGTTCTGGTTGCGTAGAAGTCACTGTGACTTACTTTAAACCTATAAGAACTTACATACCAAAAGTGCTTTCAGACATTTCTCCAAGGAATCCTTCAAGCATTCATCTAGGAAAGACTCTTCCGAAATTCTTCCAGGGATTTCTCCCGGAATTTCTCTAGGGAATTAACCAAAAATTTTCCTAGCAATTCCTTCTTAAATTTCTCCAGACATTTATTTTTGAATAAGGTCCAGGACCTTTTCAAATATTCCATTACTTGAGAGTTCACCGAAAATAACTGCAGCAAGACTTTTCAAGAATTTCTTTCAGGAATTCTCACAAGAATAACTCGAAGGTTTCCTCCAGTGGTGCTTTCAAGGCTTTTATGAGAATACTTTCAAAAATTCTTCCAAGGATCCACGTTTTGCCGCCACCCAATCCGCCTCGGTTGGTGTTCGGACAGGGAAGGGAAACGATTTTGATAGCAGCTAACACGTAGCTTCAAAGCTAAAATGTATTAAATTTAATCAGTTGCGTCCAATAATATACATTATTACCTTACATTTTCGTTTTCTTCTTTGTTGTGTCTTGTCCGAACTGATTTCTATTGTGTTTGCATGTACTGTCCTAGATTTAATAAATTCATTTCAATTTAGCTCTCTTTTTTGTTAGGCTACACTTACTTGCATGTAACTGGTATTTGCGTGGACTACTGATTAAGAGTAAACTAACTGCCGTACTACTTAGAACCGTACTAATAGTTTTAGCTAGAATAGGTTTAGGAGTAAGTTTCAAATAGCACGTAAGAAAAATGCATGTTTTAGAAATTCACCTAGGTTTTACAATTCAGTTTGATTTCTGACTTTCACGGCTGCTTACGAATAGTTATTATAATAAATTCACTCAGTAGTTATATCAATAAATTAATGCAATTCACTTAGTGTTAACTTCACATGCAAAGCAGGTCTATAGTTCTTGTCGGTTTTTCTCGGTTTATGCTCCATATGACACTTCACCACGCTGTGTGCTGGCCTGACGTCTATGCTGATACGGCTGTCATCTGGGGTGGTACTGAACTCACTCAGCTGCCGCGCGAATATGCCCAGTGGTTTCGCAACAGTTGGCGACACACACTTTCAGGCCAAGAATCGCCATACTAGCTGCTTATCACTATTTTATGCCTGTACTTCTAGGTCGTTCCGGTGAAAGACTCCCGTTCGCTGACGATTACGTTCCAAACGGAAGATCTGGAACGCCATTACCGTGCTGGACCGGAACACTACGCCAGCCATCTCATTGGGCACGAAGGTGCCGGAAGCATTCTGTCCGAGCTGAAGGCCAAGGGCTGGTGCAACAATCTGGTCGGAGGCTACAGCACGATTGGCCGCGGGTTCGGATTCTTCGAGGTCATGGTCGACCTCACCCAGGACGGGTTCGAACACGTTGACGACATTGTGAAGATAATTTTCCAATACATTAACATGCTGAAGAAGGAAGGTCCCCAGAAGTGGATCTTCGAGGAGTACTTCGATTTGTGCGAGATGCAGTTCCGCTTCAAAGACAAGGAGAATCCGCTCTCGTTGGTTTCCAGCGTGGTGCATTCGATGCAGAGCTACCCGCTGGAGGAGGTCCTAGCGGCACCGTATCTGATATCCGAGTGGCGTCCGGATTTGATCGAGGACCTGTGGAATAAGTTCTATCCGCAGAACGCGAGGATCACCGTAGTGGGGCAGAAGTGCGAGGCTAAGGCGAACTGTGAGGAGGAGTGGTACGGTACGAAGTACTCTACCGAGAAAATTGATCCGAGCGTGCTTGAGGTGAGTGTTGAGATCGTAGCCGCAGTTTACTTATTGACAATCCTCGACATTCTTTCAACTTGCAGGAGTGGGCCAAATCTGACCTGAATGGCAACTTTCATCTGCCTGAGCGGAATCCGTTCATTCCGACCAATTTCGACCTGCTGCCGGTCGATGCGGACATCCAGAGCATGCCGGTGATTATCCACAACACCCCGATGATGCGAGTGTGGTTCAAACAGGATGTCGAATTCCTCAAGCCCAAAACGTTGATGAATTTGGACTTTTGCAGTCCGATCGTGTACTCGGACCCACTCAACTGCAACCTGACGCATCTGTTTGTGCAGCTGTTCAAGGATCACTTGAACGAATACCTGTACGCGGCCAGCTTGGCCGGGCTGCGGTTGATGGTGGCCAACACTACTTATGGCGTTAGCGTAAGTGTTTTCCGTATAGCAGAGATGTAGGGATTTCTAATCAATCTCGAAATGTCCTTACAGGTATCAATCGGAGGATACAGCCACAAGCAGCACATTCTTCTGGAGAAAGTTCTGGAGGATATGTTCAACTTCAAGATCGACGAAAAGAGGTTCGAAATTCTGAAGGAGCAATACATAAGGAATTTGAAGAACTATCAAGCTGAACAACCGTACCAGCATGCTGTGTACTATTTGGCCCTTTTGCTCACCGAGCAAGCATGGTCCAAGCAGGAGTTGATCGATGCCTCGGAATGTAAGTACAAAGACCGTGAATAAATTTAGAAGGTGTACCCAGTGAGAGTACCTTGCTGTTGTAGTAGTACACTTACTATGAATCATGGGAATTCTATGATAAACTCGACCTGAGCCGGGTAATTTACAACTTCATACCCATATTTCCAGTGGTTACCGTCGAACGATTGCGCAGCTTCATCGATGAGCTCCTATCGCGGATGCATGTGGAGTGCTTCATCTACGGCAACGTAAACAAAGAGAAAGCCCTGGACATTTCGAGTAAGGTTGAAGATAAACTGAAGAATACGGACGCCAGCGTGGTGCCTCTTTTGGCTCGACAGTTGATGCTGAAACGGGAATACAAGCTGAATAACGGTGAGTAGGTTTGAATGAAGAGGTAACAGTTAAGAGTCAACAACAATATCCCTCTTACCAGGTGAAAACTGTCTATTCGAAATGACCAACGAATTCCACAAGAGTTCATGTGCCGAACTGTACCTGCAGTGCGGAATGCAGAGTGACCAAGCGAACGTGTACGTCGATCTGGTCACGCAAATCCTGAGTGAACCGTGCTACAATCAGCTCCGAACCAAAGAACAGCTCGGCTACATCGTGTTTTGCGGCTCGCGTAAATCTAACGGCGTCCAGGGAATTCGCGTAATAGTTCAATCGGCTAACCATCCGGCGTTCGTCGAGGAGCGGATAGAGCATTTCTTGAACGGGATGGTTGACTATCTGGAGAACATGACCGAGGAGGAGTTCAAACGACACAAGGAAGCGCTGGCCGCCATGAAGCTGGAGAAACCGAAGCGACTGTCGACTCAGTTTTCGAAGTTTTTGAACGAAATCGCCCTGCAGCAGTATCATTTCAACCGGGCACAGGTGGAGGTGGCATTCTTGCAAACGCTCACCAAGCAGCAGATCGTCGACTACTACAAGGTAAGTGGGTGGTGGGAGCGCTTATGGGCAACGACAGCAACTAGTGACTTCGATGCTATTTATGAGACGAACTCGATATTAGTATGTACTACAAACTTTTGTCCAGTTCTTATTTTTATTTCTGAATAAGTCGTTTATTTCTAATTTGCTAGGTTACACAGGCTTAATTTTTATATGGAGTGAAAAGTGAAAGTTTAACGCCTTTAAGAAATGGCTCCGGGCCCCAACAATTTAGGGTCCCCTAAAAAAAATCTTTTTTGGCTGCTACAGATTGACTTTTTTACCTATACTGTTAGTTAACAAAGAACTTCTTTTTTGTTCGTCGTTTTTGTGATGGAGCAACTCGGTAACAACTCGGTAGCAGAAACCAATCATAGTTGTATGAAGACTAGATTTCGATCTGGAAGACGAAGGTGGAATTCTTGCCCATCCGAGAGGAACTTATTGGCTATTTGTGACCGGAAGACGTCCGGAACCTGGTGCAGGACCTTGAGCGGAAAGTGAAGCGATGGTTGGAGCTTGGGACATCGGTGACCAAGGTGCCCGTGGATCCAAAATGACGAAGGAGATCTGAGTTCGCCAATACAGCACATAGTTGAACACCACTGCTGAGCCTCTACCTATATGTAAAGGGGGTTTTGTAGCCGGCTTAGATACCAGGCAGTCTTGAAAGGAGACTAATATTCGAAAACAATAGACAGCTGATTACCACCTAAATCTGGTTAAGAATCTGAGAAAAACCTTTCGCAACAGAACTTAAGAATTTACCGGATCTTGATGAGTTCTCAGCCAAATGTGTTACAAACTCGATCGCGGACGAGGGCCCTCCAGGAGAATGCAACCTCTATCCGCGAAAACAATGATGAGGAGTTGAATAAGTCATACGAAGGCCCACACATTCCAACCGAGATTGATAAGGAAGGAGGTGAATTGAATGGTGAGAAATACATGGTTCAGTGCCAAGACTTGAGCAATGGTAGGTACCATTTCTCTTGTGCCAACGTCAAAGCGACCACGGTACGTATGACCGGGTTCGTTTGTGTAGTGTGCTTACCGAGCGGAGTTACTGGTTCAACGGAGCCGACACCGCGTGTTATTAGCGAGTGATCCAGCACGCCTAGCGTCTAGCGCTCGGAAGATCAGAGTGAATCGTGAATTGCAGCGTCTGGAAGAAGAGATGCAGTTGTTGGACGACCCAGGGGGAATGACATATCCTTTTCTAACCGGAAACTCCACATTTATCCGTTCCTAACCGCTGTCATCTGAACAGCAGTTAGACGTGGTTAACGACGTTTAGCAACGGATAAATGCGGATTGATTTTTCTGGTTAGCAAAGAAAGTGTTATTCACCCTGGGACGACGCGAACCGTGAGCGGATTGAAACGCAACGTACTTTGAACGAGAAGGAACTTCGAGAAAAACTGGAACAAGCAAGACAGTTTATCGCTCGGAGACATGAGCTTTGAGCTCCTCAGACGACAGGACGATGAAGAGGCAAGAAACGTTTCCAGTATGCGGAGCAGCCAGAGGAGTGAGAATCGGGCAGCAAGGTTACGACCATTCATTTGCAAAGATTTACATTCATTTGCTATTATCTCAGTTCAGAAGCATGCTATCGAAAAACAATGTATGGATGAATTTAATCTTGTAGTTTTATCTAAAAGTTTGCCGAATAACATTGGGGTCGCAAACGTATACCAAAGTCGTGAGCGAGCTGTGAAGGCAACTCTCCACACGGTGAATGTAAATTTCATTCACGCTGTGGAAAGTTGCCTTCACAGCTCGCTCACGACTTTGGAATGCGTGTGCGACCACAATGTTATTCGGCAAACTTTCAGATAAAACTACAAGGTTAAATTCATCCATACATTGTTTTTCGATAGCATGCTTCTGAACTGAGATAATAGCAAATGAATGTAAATCTTTCCAAATGAATGGTTGCAACCTTGTCGGGCAGAGAAGAGGGTGATGCAAACAAGAGCAGCTGGTGGTTCCATCGGAGCCGTCGTTTTATCCTGCACCTCTATTGGCGTCGGGAAATGCCAATCGTCTCGAAGATGCACTTAGCGTGGTTCAACAAAATCGTTTTTGCTCCACACCGCTTATTCGATTCGTAACCAGATTCTATGCCTTCTCCCAAAATTTGAGGTCATTTGATTGAAAATTGAGACTGCACAAGCCCTTCAAAGTTTGTACCGGAATTACTATGGGAAAACGATGTTTTTCATTCAATCGACTATAGCATTTTCCCAAGTGCCCTACAGGGTTACTTGGCCCTTGGTATTCCTAGGCTACTCTATGAGCCACAACTTTGCAAAAGACCGCATTTAAATCGGACGCCTCAATAATTAGCCTTCGATTTGTATCCAACTGGAGAAACTTTAACAGTGATCCTCCAGCTTTCCAGCAGGCAACATTGCTGCATTTGGCGCCAAATGTTGCACACTGAAATCATGGCTTCACTGCAAAATGCAGCGATGCCCACCGAATGGTTTAACTATCATGAATAAAGATTTCGATTCTAGGATTCTATGAAAAGCATGTCAAGTCAAATTGTCCCACTGTTGAATTTCTACGCATGTCTGTCCCACAACTGAAAGGTGCTGTCATGCTTTTTCAATGAATTGTGAGTTTTTCGCGAAAAATAGTTTGGAGGCGCAGCAAAGTGCATGAAAAGTGAGCAAGAAGACGCAAAAAGTAGCTACTCATCGGTGTATCCCAAATCGGAGTTTTCCAGGAGTTAGCTGTTCAACAAGGACCGTCAAAAGGAGCAAGTTGAAAACAGCTGGCGGGTTTGCCCCAAATGATAATGATTTCGAGTGCGGAAAATTCAATGGAACCCTTGCCGGAACCGTTGGATGGCCAACATGGAATTGGTGATGAGCATTCGTCCTTGGTAAATATTAGTTTGGTGCCGGGGTGAGCCACCAGGCTGACTGATGTGGTTATGGTAGGTTCTAACAGAGACGGGTAAGTTTAAAGATTAGCCATAGTTTGATTGACTCGAAATAAGCAAAGCCTGGCATTTCAGTGAAAATATTACTTCTTGAAATAGAAGTTTTAATTGTTAATATGATTCTTTGGATCGATATCAACGACAAATTTCTGTTGTGAATCAGATTTTTTTTTTAAATTTAGTTTTTTATTGTTCATCATTTTTTCCGCATATTGGATTATACCTTGGATTTTATACATGACCTTTCTTGTCAACTACTTTAGATCCACGACGATATCAATTTGAACTGGATTAGTTCAGAGTTGATTCATTTTCGTGTATATTGAAATATGTTTGACGTTTGCTTGCTGTCCCGGCAAACTTTGTCTTGCCTACTGCGTTTTTGACGTTTCAAGTCAAAGTCCCTCGTCAACTCCCCTGTACAAAATGTATAGAAAAGCGACATTCAAAAACCCTGAGTTTCTCCATGTTTTATGCCTCATAAACCTTCCTTGGATGAAAACAAAAGAACAGAACAAAGACGACCCAAATCGGTCGTTCCGTTTGCGAGTTATGTGAGGTCCCACGTTATATATAGATATCTTCAAACTTATGGTTTCTATTTCTACATATAAACACAGCCGTGACAAGGACGTATTGAACCGTGCAAGAACCATTCTGATCATTTCATCCCTTCATGAGTTATGTGATATATCCAATAAATATAAAGCTTTTTTTTTTCTAGAGTAGGATCGAATCGTGAATCGGAAAACATTTTCCTGACCCTCGCCCTTTTTGGCCTAGCGTCAAACGAAGGCGATCGCGGAAGAAGTAGATGCTCTTGGTAGCATTTCAATTGCATTTGAAGCATTTTGATTCTTGAGTCATTCAATGACTTCGACGATGAACTACAGGGGATGGCCAAAATGTTTGGGATAGGCAACTTTTTTTCTCCCACAAAAAAATTCAACATGCTGTAACTTTTCATAGAGCGCATCGAAAAATCTCAAATTTTGACTGTTTGTCACCCTATTATATGTGCATCATTGGTACAAATTTGGGCTCGATTTATCAATTTTTCGCGAAGTTAGAACCGTTCGGGTAAAACACTATTTTTTAGACAACTAGTTTTTGAACTGTCATATCTCGGAAACCAGTGAACCAAATTGAATGAATTTTTTAACGTTTATCAACAATATATTGATACTGAATACGACGTTATAAAATGTAATATTTTCTCACGACGAATTAAGTTATACAGGGTTGAAATTTTTACCCATATAGAGGAAAATAAGTCAAATTTACAATAACACACAAAAATTATTAAATGTGTTCTTCCTTCAATCTAAATAGGCTCTAATATATCCGATTAGAGATAATTTGAGAACAGAAGTGGAAAATCTTTGGATATAAACATGAAAATTTATTGACATTGATGTAGAAAAATTACATTTTTTCGAGAAAATTCCAAAAAGTGTCAATCCATGATAACTTTGTTCAACGTTTAAAAAGTACCTATGTTTTAATAGTTTGTGAAGCATTTACATATTGTTAGTGTACGTTCAAAATTTCATTCAATTCGGTTCACTGGTTTCCGAGATATGACAGCTCAAAAATGAGTTGTCTAAAAAATAGTGTTTTACCCGAACGGTTCTTACTTTGCGAAATATTAATCAATCGAGCCCAAATTTGTACCAATGATGCACATATAATAGGTTGACAAACAGTCAAAATTTGAGATTTTTTGATGCGTTCTATGAAAAGTTATAGCATGTTGAACTTTTTTGTGAGAGAAAAAAAAGTTGCCTATCCCAAACATTTTGGCCATCCCCTGTATGTGCGCGGGCGGTTAGAGATATTTAGTGTATATAATTTATTGTCTTCTTTCATTTAATTCACGGTGTGTCTGGTAGAACAAAATTAATTTAAAAAAATCGGTATCGCTAAAACACCCACCAAACGAAAGCTGAAGGTCCCCTCTTTCATTTGAGACTAAAAGGAGAAAGTTCTATCGGCGGGTCCAGAACAATTTTTTTTTTCAAATATTACTATCTTTGATTCTTGTGTTTTTTTCTTTTTTCAACCTTGAGTGTAGCCAAATGGGCTTGTATGAGGTCGCCCATTAGTAACGTGTCCTTTTAAAAGAGTAAACGGGTTAAATCAAAAATTAAAAATTTTCCTTACAAAATATTGCTTAGACATAAAGTGCAAAAAAAAAAATTGAGGTAGTTGAATAGAATTTCAGCAGTATCTGGGCATATATACAAATAAATCTCGCCTTTAATACATGTGGAAGTAGTTATTGCGGCTGCAATTTTCTTATTTTTTATTGACAGTGTCTTATGATTTAACAGTTTTACGATCAAAGTAGGCCGAGTAATGTCAACAAAAATAGAATATACATCAAAGTAACTCGGATAACGAGGCACAACATTTGGAAGGTAATCCATTTCGGAAAACTGAAAGTTTTTTGATGATGCAATTTATGAATAAAACGATCTAGAACTCCACACAAATTTTATCAATGTGATGGTCTGTCTTATATTATTGTATGCCGTGGCTCGGATAGAATTATCACATGCCGGTATTTGTTCAATTTGTGCACCTTTATGGTACCTAAGATTTAAACATTTTAAGTTAATTCAGACTATTGCAGTTAGGTATAGCTCCTTACGTTTAAAGAAACAACTACGACAAGAACCCCCTAAGTGACGAGGAAAACCAAACCAAAGAGTACGTTTTGCGTTTGAAGAAGTGTTTTTCGGCCACAATTATCATCGAAAGCAGTTAATATTCACTGTTTTAGATTTGTTTAGAAAAATTGTCTAATAACGGGTAATTATACAAAAAAAATATTAGTAACAGTATATCTTTGTGAACAGGTAGCCTTACTCAACTGACAAATACAGAATAATTAATGCTACATGTCCAACGGTATATGTAGTAAGAACAATGTGCTAATCTGTCGGTTATCAATAGTTTGATCTTTTGCTATTTTTTTTAATCTGTATTAACGAGATTTTTAGCCTTTGGCTAGTTCATCTAGGGACCCACGCTTCACTTCCCTTCCGAAGGAAGAACTCACATTTTGCGAGTTTGTTGGGAGTGGGACTCGATTCCAGGTCCTCGGCGTGATAGTCAAGTGTCACTGGCGTAGCCACGGGTTTCAGGGTCAGAGCCAAAATTTCTGGAACAAATTTCCAGTATACACCACTTTGTGATGAAAAATTTTTTCGGCTGAGCCGCTATTTTTAACCTACGGTTCAAATTCATTGCATATATTTACGAAATGTGAGTGTCACACGCTATACACATACAAAATAGTAATTGGCAAAAGAAATTTTCAGTTAAAAACTGTGAAAGTGCTTGTAGGAGATAAAATAAGAAAATTTCAATCAAATCAAACGATTTCATTTATTCTTATTACATCTCCTACAGTGCTCATAGAACAAGTTAAGAAGCATGATTTGTCCCTGTAAGGACGTTTCGCCAAGAAGAA